>NC_141938.1:3046424-3197467 GCF_057802395.1 Ceratotherium simum simum | reverse complement strand
AAAAGGAAAACTTTGAAGCCACCCATGTGAGCTCTAGTGGTACAATCAATAAGTGAAAATGGCATAGTCTCACGAGGGAAAAATGCAGAGCAACAGATGTGAATGAATAGTTTCTGCTCCAATATGTAAAGAGTTAAGATTGATCATTCTCATCTTCACAACATAAAAAACTGAACAACCTGAAAATCAAGCCTCTTCTTTGATCCATGACAGATTCGTGATTACATGGCAAACCACTGCCCCCCAAAATGAGAGACAAGTGAATACAGAGAATTACCCCTTCCTGGCAGGAGAAACGACAGGAGCAGCTGCCTCTAGGAACACATAAGCTGTTGGAGATGAATTTGTCAAAATGTGGACTAGTTTGAGGGCTAAAAACTTTGGGCTCCAGTCTTAGGAAACTCCTCAAAATTCGTGATTTTTTCCTAAAGGAACACAAGCAGATTCTTACTGTGGAGACTGGAAAAAAATATCTCATTTTCCATGTGGGAAATGGGAGGAAATACTTTGATATACACAGAAAGCATTCTGTGCTCTGTAACTTAGGCCATCCCTCAAAGAAAATTAATTTGCCACAACCATCTCCCACTGGAGAAAGAGCAGTCAGATAGCTCCCAAACTCTTCAGATTTCCTCTCTGCCAAAAGGGGAAGAATAAATGCTAAGAACCTGTTCTGAAGCTCATAGTCCAGGGATTCTGTCCCACCAAAACTTTACAGGTTTAATCATAACATAAGAGAATATTTTCCTAGCCTGATACCTTCCCACCATATCAACAGGGATCTAGTATGAAAACAGTGGAATAAAATGGAGTTGTAAGACACAGACTCTACATAAGATTGAGTTTCTAGGGATACCAAAACACAGTAGGAAAGAAAAATATAAGGACACGAGAGAATATTGAAGCCCCTGACACCTACAGCTAAAGCAAATATTAATAGTCTAAGGCATATTCATGAAATCATACAGCCTCACACCAAAGGACGATTTACGTTTAATCTTATTGTGAAAATTCACAAATACATGGAAATTAAATAAAACACTCTTGGACAACCACTCGGTCAAAGAGGAAATTAATAGGGAATTTAAAAAGTGTCTTGGGACAAAAATTAAAACAACTTATGAAAACTTGTGGGATGCAGCATAAGGAGTAGTAAAAGGCACATTTATAGCAACAAACAGCTATATTAAAAAAGAAAGATAGCAAAATAACAACCTAAAATTGCACCTGAAGGAACTAGAAAAAGAAAAACAAACTAAACCTTATGTTAGCAAAGTTAGATCTGCTCTATTTATTGTAGAAGAAATAAATGGAATATAGGAAAACAGAAAAATTTGAAAACTATCAATTTTTTGAAATAATAAACACAATTGACAACCCTTAACTGACTATGAAAAGAAGAGAGAAGAATGAAGTATATATAACCAGAAGTGAAAGGACATATTAAAATGGATGCCTCAAAACTAAAAAGAATCAAAATGGACTACTATGAACATTTGCATACGAACAAATTGGATAACCCAGAAGAAACAGATAAATTCCTAGAAACATACAACCTACTAAGGAAGAAGTAACAAATAGAAAGCCTAAGCAGACCAATAATAAATTCAAAGAGTTAATACCAATCCATCTAACACTCTTCCAAAAACTAGAAGAAATGCTTCCAAACTCATTTTTTGAGGCCAGCATCTCCCTAATATCTATTTATTTATTATTTTATTTATTATTTTTTGTGAGGAAGATCAGCCCTGAGCTAACATCCATGCTAATCCTCCTCTTTTTGCTGAGGAAGACTGGCTCTGAGCTAACGCATCTCCCTAATATCAAAGTCAGACAAAGACACCCCAAGAAAAGAAAACTACAAGCCAATATCTCTGTTTCAACTAGTCTTGGCCATAGTGCCCAAATATTTAGTCAAACATTCTACTGGGTATTTCTGCACAGGGTTTTTCTCATGAGATTACCATTTCAATGGTTGGAGTTTAAGTAAATGAGATTACCCTCCATAATGTGGATGCCCCTCATCCAATCAGTTGTAGTTCTTAATAGAACAAAAACTGACCTTCCCTGAACAAGAAGGATTCTGCCACTAGACTATCTTTTATCTTGGACTACAGTTCTTTCCTGGAGTTTCCAACCTGCCCATCTAGATTGCAGATTTTCAATTTACCCAATCTCCATAATCACATGAGCCACTTCCTTAAAGGGAAAAAAAGGGCCGGCCCCGTGGCCTAGTGGTTAACTTCAGCATGCTCCACTTCAGCAGCCTGCATTCAGTTCCCAGGTGGGGACCTACACTACTTGTTGGCAGTCACGCTGTGGTGGTGACCCACGTACAAATTAGAGGAAGATTGGCACAGATGTTAGCTCAGGGTGAATCTTCCTCGGCAAAAAAAGAAAAAGAGTGATGTGAGCATTATGGCAGTGTGAGATGCTTCCTTTGACTCTCCCTTTCAATCTATAACTAGTAAGACATTCATAACTCAACAAAGGTCCCTCTGCTTAACACGCCAGGATGCTGGAGAGATTCACACACCTGTACATTTGAAGGTGGGTCAGTTGGAACACATGGAGGAGGCAGAACTGGGGTAACAACAGAGGTGGTGTCCACAACCCCAGCAACCTGGGCACAGTGGCTGAGCCCGCAGCCCAAGCAAACCTGGTAGCAGTGGCGGAGGCAGGATCCATGATCCCAGCTGACCAGGCTGTGGTGGTATCCACACCCCAAGAGAACCTGGTAACAGAAGTGGAGGCTGCATATGTGACTTCACCCTCGCAGCTGCTGTGGCACCCAGGGCCACAGAGAATTGTACAGCCCGTGACCCCAGTCCCCCACCCATGGCTGAGGTGCCTGCAAACCTGACAGCCCCAGATGTGGTGGAGGTACCCATGACCCCAGATCCCACCCCGTACTCCCTCTCCCCCCAGCAGCAGTAGTGCAGTAGTGCCCATGACCCAGGCATCCATGGACACAGTGCTGGTGCCTTGTGACCTCGGTGGTGATGCCGGTGACCACAGTGACACCAGCAGCAGCAAGGCACCAGCAAACTTGGAGGCACAAGCAGCAACAATGAGGGCACCGGTAACACCTCTGTCAGAGGCAGCGGAGGGGTGAAAGTTCTGGCTCTCATATAAAAGCAGAGGCAGCTCAGGGAACAGGAACCAAAAACTAGCGCTACAGCACCACCTACTGGAAAACAAAAGAAAGACCTCTAAACACCAACATATTGAACTGTTAGAATCAAAGTAAACAAAGCTTTACCTAAGGAAGAAAAGTGTTTACTGCTTCAAATGTGCTGGCAGGGAAACAACTCATCAAGCACCATGAAACATCATGGTAACACGGTATCACAGAAAGAAAATGACTATTCTCCAGAAACCAAGCTTAAATTCTCAGAAGATTGTGATCTGATAGAGAATTCAAAAGAGCTGTCATGAAGAAACTCAATAAGCTACAACAAAAACCTCAGAAAGTTAAGTGAGCTCAGGAATATAATTAATGAACAGAAGGAGTACTTTACCAAAGAGATTGAACTCTTAGCAAAGAATCAAACAGAAATTCTAGAGCTGAAGAACTCAATAATTGAGATGAAAAATGCATTAGAAAACATTGGAAATAGAGAAGACCATATGGAAGAGAGAATTAGAAATCTAAAAGATAGAAATTTAGAAATGATTCATGTGGAAGAGGAGAGAGAACTGAGATTTAAAAAAAAAAAAAAATAGAGAAACTACCAGAACTGTCCAACTCCATTAGAAAAGCAACATAAGGATAATGGGTATCCCTGAAGGAGAAGAGGGGGAGAAGGGAGAGGAGAGCTTATTAAAGAAATAATAGCTGAGAACTTCTCAAACTTGGGGAAGGAACTGGATATACGAGTCAACAAAACTAAGGGAATGCCTAATTATCTTGATACAAAAGATCTTCTCCAAGACACATTATATTAAAACTGTCAAAAGTCAATGATAAAGAAAGAATTTAAAATGCAGCCAAAGAAAAAAAAGAAAGTAATCTACAAAGGTACCCCCACTAGGCTATCAGAAGATTTCTCAGCAGAAACTCTACAGGCCAGGAGAGAATGGAATGACATTCAAAATATTGAAAGATAAAAACTGCCAACCAAGAATCCTCTATCCAGCAAAGTTATCCTTCAGACATGAAGGAGAAATAAAGGCTTTCCCAGACAAACAGCTAAGGGAGTTCACCACCACTAGGCTGCCTTACAAGAAATGTTGAAGGGAGCTCTTCTACCTGAAATGAAAAAGCAAAAGTACACAAAACTTTGAGTAAGGTGAGAAATAGACAGAACCAGAAAATTGCACATCTGTTTCAGAAAAGGGTGTTAAACACTTAATTATAACATAAAGATTAAAGGATAAAAAAGAATTAAAAATAATTATAGCTACTCCAATTTGGTAATGAACTCACAACATAAAGTAGGATAATTTGTGACAAAAAAAAACATAAAAGAGAAGGAAGAATAGGATGGAACCTGTATAGGTAAATGGAAATAAGAAGCTATCAGCAGAAAAAGGACTATTTCATCTATGAGATGTTTTACACAAATTTCATGGTAACCACAAAACAAAAATCTAGAGCAGAGATGTGAAACACCAAAAAAGAGGAAACTGAGAAAAACATCACAAATAACCGCCAAACTTAAATGGCATACAGAAGAAACACAACGGAAAAGAAACAATGGAGATATAAAGCAATTGGAAAACTAAAGACAAAATGGCACTGGTAAGTCCTCATAGATCAATAATCACCCTAAATGTGAATTAATTGGAATCACCAATCAAAAGGCACAGAGTGACTAAATGGATTAAAAAACAAGACTCAACTATATGCTGCATTCAGGAGACTTATCTCAGCTCTAAAGACAAACATAGGCTCAAAGCGAAGGGGCAGAAGATGATAGTCCGGGCAAATGGCAGCCAAAAGAAAGCGGGTGTAGCTATACTTACATCAGACAAAATAGACTTCAAACAAAAAAAGGTAACAACAGAGAAAAATGGACATTATATAATGATAAAGGGGACAATCCATCAGGAGGACATAACATGTATTAATATATATGCACCCAACATATATAAAGCAACCATTAAGAGACCTAAAGGGAGAAACTGACAGCAACACAATAATAGTAGGAGATTTTAACACCCCACTTACATCAATGGATAGATCATCCAGACAAAGTCAACATGGAAACATTGGCCTTACATGACACATTAGACCAGACAGACTTAATAGATATGTACAGAACATTCCATCCAAAAGCGGCAGAATAGCAATCTTCTCAAGTGCACATGAAGGATTCTCAAGGACAGACTGTACCTGTTTTGTGTTGGGACACAAAACAAGTCTCAATAAACTTAAGAAGATTGAAATCATATCAAGCCTCTGTTCTGACTACAACAGTATGAAACTAGATATCAACTACAAGAAG
Organism: Ceratotherium simum simum; assembly: GCF_057802395.1. Classification (NCBI taxonomy): domain Eukaryota; kingdom Metazoa; phylum Chordata; class Mammalia; order Perissodactyla; family Rhinocerotidae; genus Ceratotherium; species Ceratotherium simum. The sequence goes on along the minus strand of NC_141938.1, from coordinate 3,192,017 downwards.
AAAGCTGGAAAAATCAGCAGTACGTGGAGATTAAACAACTTGCAGCTGAACAACTATTGAGTCAGTGTTTTCACAGAAATAGAAAAAAAAATACTAAAATTTGTATGGAACCACAAAAGACCCAGAATAGTCAAAGCAATCCTGAGCAAAAAGAACAAAGCCTAGGTATCACACTCCCTGATTTCAAACCATACTACAAAACTATAGTAAACAAAACAGTATGGTATTGGTAGAAAAAGAGACACACAGTTCAATGGAACAGTATGGAGAGCTCAGAAACAAACCCACACAGCACACATGGATAACAAATTTATGACAAAGGAGCCCAGAACATACAATTGAGAAAGGAAAGTCTCTTCATTAAATGGTGTGGGGAAAACTACACAGCCACAAGTAAGAGAATTAAACTAGACCACTATCTTGCATCATACACAAAAATTAACTCAAAGTGGAATAAAAACTTGAACATAAGACCTGAAAACATAAAATACATAGAAGACAGGTGGTAAGTTCCTGGACATTGGTCTTAGCGATGTTTTAGTGGATTTGACTTCAATGATAAGAAAACAAAAGCAAAAATAAACAAATGGGACTACATCAAACTATAAAGCTTCTGCACAGCAAAGGAAAACATCAACAAAAGAAAAAGACAATCTACCAAATGGGAAAAGTTATTTGCAAATTTTACATCAAATAAGGGGTTAATACCCAAAATATATAAAGAACATATACAACTCAACAACAACAACAAAAACAACCCAAGATCTCATCCTTTTGTATGGCTGAGTAATATTCCATTGTGTCTGTGTGTATATATACATATACACACATACACCATATCTTCTTTATACATTTATCTGTCAATAGACACTTAGGTTGTTTCCATATCTTGGCTATTGTAAGTAATGCTACAATGAACATAGGGATGCAGATATCTTTTTGAATTAGTGTTTTGCTATTCTTTGGATAAATAGCTGGATCATATGCTGGTCCATATGGTGTTTCTATTCTTAATTTTTGGAGGAATCATCATACTGTTTTCCATAGTGGCTGTACCAATTTACATAGCCACCAACAGCATACGAGGGTTCCCTTTTCTCTGCACCCTCTCCAACACTTATTCTTTCTTGTCTTAAAGTCCAGGCCATACAGCCATCATTCTCCTCACACCAACTGGGCTCCCCCAGCGATGCTGCAGATGATTATCATGGGGGTGTCTGAGGCTTTCATCTTATGGGACAATATTATGTACATTTCCCCAACAATCTTGAGTCCCCTTACACGTGGATCATCTTGCCTTCCAATATTCATTGGTACCCAGTGGGGACATGTGTTTAGCTATGAGCCCCTGGTCATATACAGTCCTGGCCCATTAGAAGAACACAGACCTACTAGGCTGCTGCTGGACCACACTTCCCTACATGATATGCAAACACCAGCTGAAATTCCAGTGTATAGTGGCTTTAGTGGATGGCTCATTTCTCCTAAACATACCACCCCCAGGAAGTGGAAATAATTGTACCTGGACCCACTGAAGGAACCGTGTGGATCTCTAAAAGGGGGAAGAGGCACTCAGGTTGGTTGACATCAGCATTACAAGATGAGAGCGTGGCAGTAGGGTCACAACACGTGGCCCTACCCCACTTTGGAGGAGGCCACCAAGGAGCTGCTGGCCCACAGCGGCCCCATGACACATCTTCACACGGGGCAGTCAGTGGGCAGAGGCAAAACCATAAACTGTGGATGCTCGCTGCTGCTGGCCTTACTCTGTCTTTTGTGCCATCGGGTCATGGGGCCTCTTCTCAACCCCAGAAGGTGACACTGGAAAGTTCCTGGAACCACACAGCACTCACCGATAATTGCAACCCAGGATGGGGGGACAGTGCGTGTTGGAAGTCAGCCCTAAAGGGGCTGCACTCAAAATGCCACCAAGTGTGGACACTCGCCGGGCAATTCAAGCCCTCTATGTTAAATGGGACCAATGGCACAAATGCTTAATGGTTACCAACCCTGCCCAGCTACTGACATCCTGACCTTTGCGCACTGACCATTACACAATCCTAATTTCAGCCCTAACTGGCTGACAGGCTTATGCAGTTCAACCAGTATATACCATCTCTGGTGATACAGGGTGAACATTAAATTCTCAGGAGAATATACCAAAAGTCGCTTTAAACCAAGGTTGCCCATGTGCCTCCAACCTTTACTATTTATAGATGGAGACCTCCTATGCCTCAGAGGAGAACATGGCCCAATCCTTTGTGAGGTGTACCCCTGAGGACCCCCCAAATTTACTGAGAATTTTTTTGTGTGAGGAAGATCAGCCCTGAGCTAACATCTGTTGCCAATCCTCCTCTTTTTGCTGAGGAAGACTGACCCTGGGCTAACACCCGTGCCCATCTTCCTCTACTTTATATGGGACGCCGCCACAGCATGGCTTGATAAGCGGTGCTTAGGTACATGCCTGGGATCCAAACCCGCGAACCCTGGGCCGCTGAAGCAGGGCACATGAACTTAACCACTACACCACCAGGCTGGCCCCATGAGAATTTCTGCTATAAGTACATGCTTCCAATGGTGCAAACAAAACTTAGTGCATTCCAAATCTATACAACCCTGTTAGGTCCCTTGGCCCCTCACTTCCCCTCCTGGGAGGCTACTTGGGAAGAGCTATCCCCCTCTGGGATGGCTCCCTTTACCTGCAACAACGCTGGAGATGACCACCCCCAGCACATGACATGGTGGGACACAACTCCACCCTGCATGCTGCATAAGCAACTTTCCATTACAGCAGAGATGACACCAAGGAAGACATGGCGGCTGATGATGGCAAGCTCTCCCTGGGACTTGGTTGCTGAACTGAATGCTTGTTTATGTAAATTCCCTGCAGACGACCCCATTGAGTGGCATTTTGCAGAATTAGTTATGTGTTTACCCAAGGCCCTCTTGCTCACTACAGTGCTTGCTGCTCGAGGGTGAGGCAGTGCTCTGTCTGCCAGGCTGCCCTCCTCTACACCTTTGAGTTTTTAAAGGCCAGCGTATGTGTCGAGTCTCACAGCCTTACAGGGTCCCCTTTAGACACATCTGTCAGTTGCTTGCCTTCACCACACCCTTTAGATTGGTCCACATTATGAGTCCTACTGGGAGTTAGAGAACTTAATGTCTGAACCCCTTCCTGGCTTCAGATGCTACCACCACCCCAGCATCCCCCCTACACCCTCCAGGACCACAGCCACCAGGGTCACCTCCCTATGCCACTCAAAAGGACCCTGCCCCACAGTCACCACTCAGGGCTCCACAGTCCTGCCTTTCAAGCCCTCCAATAGTCTATCTATTTTTACACAACTGGCGGAAATCAGAGCTCATTTTTGGGTCCACCATAATTGCTAGGCATGTTAGCAGGCTCAACAAAGTCTTTACCAAATTTAGTGGCTCACCTGGCTGATTTATTGACCCTGCCCTGTTTGCCCAACAGAAGGCACCCCCTGCATCCCTGTGGCTTGTGCAGTTGCTCTCTATGGTTCTCAACTGCAACCAGGCAGGTCACTTTGAAATACAGTATGTGGCACCTGGCAGGAGCCCCAACAGACCCTTTATAATCCCCCATATCTGCCCAGGACCTGAATATGACCTACACCTCATCCCAAAGAGCACAATCCCCACGGTCTTGGGACTTGAGGCCCCGCCATCTGGGGGAACCCCCATCTACTTCATCTTCCCCAATCAAGCAGTTGGTGTCCACTGGGGGTCCAGTGCCCTGGGGCCGTCACACATACGTGGTTCTCCATGTGTGTACTTCTTCCTCCCTCAACCTCCAGTGCATTTGCGCTCTCGCTGGCCCCCAGGGAGTCCTGTCTGTTCATACCAATTTACTTTAATCTTGTTAAAATAAAAAACAGAGACCAACCTCGAAACTCCCTGAGCAGACAAAACCAGTTTAGTCAAACAAGCAAAGCTTAATTTAGCTCATTTTGCAAAACTAACTTGAACTGGGTCATTTCTTGCTCAAGCCTCTTAAAATCATAAGAAAACTTAAACTGTTTCCCAAGGTTGATATCAGATAACCACTGACCAATTCCTTACCATTCAAGAACATTCTAATATTGTAACAAATCACTGGGGAGAATAAACAGTGATTTTATTTCTTTCTTTTATTTCTTTCTCCCTATATAAGCTGCTTTATAACAATGTGCCCCTGAGCCTCCTTCCATGTTTTGGTTTGAGTGCTCCCAGTTTGCAAAGTCTCTTTGCTGTGTGCACAATCAACATTTATTAATTACTACTTTATTGACTCATTGGTTTTACTTCTGTTATTTCTGAACTTTTGACAGTCTTCTTGGGACTACCCTTACAAAACACTGAACAGGACCCCAATTCATCTGTTTCTGCCCCCTCACATCAGAAGCATGCGGTATTCATCCCTGTTGTGTTGGGAGTAGGTCTGCTACTGTCCCTCACCCCGACGGGGCTAGGTGCAGCCACACTGGGCTCACAACAGCACATTATTAAGACAAACACCAACCTGTCAGCCTCCCTGGCTGAACACACTGGGCTATTACACCAAAGCTCGGCCTTAATGCAAAACAGGATTCTTTAGTGCAGACAGTTTTGCATAAACGTTTAGCTGTAGATTCCTTATTGGCGGAGGAAGGAGTGGTATGTGCTGTAAAGGGCACCACCTGCTGCATGTATATTAATAATTCTGGACAAATTCAGACAAATTTACACAAGATGGCCCAACAGGTACAAGGGTTCCATAATCTCACCCAACTTTTTTTTTTTTTTTTTAAGATTTTATTTATTTATTTTTCCCCCCAAAGCCCCAGTAGATAGTTGTATGTCATAGCTGCACATCCTTCTAGTTGCTGTATGTGGGATTCGGCCTCAGGATGGACGGAGAAGTGGTGCCTCGGTGCGCGCCCGGGATCCGAACCCGGGCCACCAGCATCGGAGTGCGTGCACTTAACCACCAAGCCACGGGGCCAGCCCTCACCCAACTTTTTCATCAAGTACTTACCTTATGTGTGAATATACTGAACCATTGAATTGTACATTTTAATAGTATGCTGTGTTGAGAAGCAGGAGCTGGCGTATTAAATTCGGTGTAGGCAGATTGTGATCTGCTGAATGGGGAGAAACAAGCCACCCACACAGGGTCAGTAGGTAGCTCCCTCAGTATCCCAGCTCCCACTTTGGCAAGTGAAAACCACAGGGACTTTGATTGAAGACCCAAGAAAATACACCCACACAAAGGAAGTAAAGTCACAAGATTTGTTACTTACAGATTGTAGAAGCAGGGATGGGGGCACAATGAGCTGAAGGAAGGCAGTCCTCTGTCCCAGGTCATGAGCCAGCAGGAGAGAGAGAGCAGGGTAGCAAGGGCCCACTGCTTATAAGGTGGTTGGGGCGGGGGTCACTAACTTTTCATGGGCTCAACTCTCAGTGGTTATTTTAAAAGGTGCCCCAGGAAAAGCAAAGTGGAGACTTATGGCAGGAAATCAAAGCTCAAGTCCTTATCTAAATGTCCAGACTTTGGGTGTGAGCACAGTTGTCATACTCTAAAACTCCTAGGCAGTAACTCAAAGTAATTGTTTTTCTCTTCAAAATTGACCTGTGACGCCTAGGCATTAGTCTTCAGGGAAAATCACAGGCACTGTCTGGAGATATTAAAAGCCAATTACAGAATTTTGATCCACTCAACTGTTGCAGGACACTTGGGTTACTTCCACATTTTGGCTATTGTGGACAATGCTAATGTGAACACGAGTGGACAGATATGTGTTTGAATCTCCGCTTTCAAATCTTTTGGGTCCTTACCCAGAAGAATTGCTAGATCAGATGGCAACTTAATTTGTACTTTTTTGAGGAACTGCCATATTGTTTTTCATACCATGAACATGATTTTATATTCCCAGCAATAGTGCACAAGGGTTCTAAAAGGTGTTTTCACTTTCTTGATGGTGTCTTTTGAAGCACAAAAGTCATTAAATCACCTTTTATTCCCCTTTTTGCTCTTACTGTTGTACCTAACAATTCTTTGCCAAATTCAATGTCAGGAATTTATTCCTGTACTTTATCTAAGAGTGTTATAGTTTTACTCTTATGTTTAGGTCTTTGATTCTTCTTGGCACATTATTGTATGTTGTGGGATATAAGTGTACAACCTCTTTTCATATGGCTAGCCACTTGACCCAGCACTAATTTATGAAAAGAATGCTCTTTCCCCATTTTTGGCACATTTAAAAAAATCAGCGGACCATAGATGTGGTTTATTCCTCACATCTCAATCTAGTCCACAGATCTCTACATCTAAACTTCTGTCAGTACCACACTATCTTGATGACCATTGCTTAGTACAAAGTTTTGAAATCAGGAAATCCTAGTCCAACCAAATTTTTTTGTTTATCTAGAATTGTTTGGATATCCTGATGCCCAGCAATACCATGTAAATCTATGAACTAGCTTAAAAACTTTGATAAAGAAATCAGCTGGGATTATGATTAGCATTATGTTGACTCTTCAGATCATTTTGGGGAGATATGCCATTTCAACAGTAATATGATCCATGAAATTGGGATGTTGTCCAATTTATTTATACTTTTATTAATTTCTTTTGATAATGTTGGTACTTTTCATAGAATTTGTTTTGTACTTTTTTTGATAAATTTATTCCTAAGTATCTTATGACTTTTGATGCTGTTGTAAATGTACTTATTTTCTTTTTTTTCCCCAAGATTTTTGTTTTTTGTTTTTTGGGTTTTTTTGTGAGGAAGATCAGCCCTGAGCTAACATTCATGCCAATCCTCCTCTTTTTGCTGAGGAAGACCGGCCCTGAGCTAACATCTATTGCCAATCCTTTTTTTTTTTTTAATTCTTTTTTTTTTCAATTGTGAAATTTTTGTTGTACATTATTGTTTATCAGTCACCATATAAGCACATCCCTCCACCCCTTGTGCCCACCCCCCACCCCCCTAGCCCCTGGTAACCACCAAACAGGTCTATCTGTGCATGTGTTGGTTTATCTTCCACATATGAGTGAAGTCATGCCCTGTTTGTCTTTCTCTTTCCGGCTTATTTCACTTAACATAACACCCTGTAGGTCCATCCATGTTGTTGCAAATGGGACGATTTTGTCTTTCTTTATGGCTGAGTAGTATTCCATGGTATATATATACCACATCTTCTTTATCCATCCATCAGTCGAGGGACACTTGGGTTGCCTCCATGTCTTGGCTATAGTGAATAATGCTGTGATGAACATAGGGGTGCATAAGCCTCTTTGGATTGTTGATTTCAGGATCATTGGGTAGACACCCAGTAGTGGGATAGCTGGATCATAAGGTATTTATATTTTTAATTTTTTGAGGAATCTCCATACTGTTTTCCATAGAGGCTGCACCAGTTTGCATTCCCACCAGCAGCGGATTAGGGTTCCCATTTCTCCACAGCCTCTCCAGCGTTTGTTGCTTTTTGTCTTGGTGATTATAGCCATTCTAACAGGTGTAAGGTGATATCTTAGTGTGGTTTTGATTTGCATTTCCCTGATGACTAGTGATGTTGAGCATCTTTTCATGTGCCTATTGGCCATCTGTATATCTGTAAATGAACAGAAGTGTCTGTTCATTTCCTCTGCCCATTTTTTGATTGGGTTGTTTGTTTTTTTGTTATTCAGTTGTGTGAGCTCTTTATATATTATGGAGATTAATCCCTTGTCAGATATATGGTTTGCAAATATTTTTTCCCAGCTGGTGGCTTCTCTATCCATTTTGATCCTGGTTTCATTTGCCTTGTAGAAGCTCTTTAGTCTGATGAAGTCCCATCTGTTTATTTTTTCTTTTGTTTTCCTTGTCTGAGTAGACATGGAATTCAAGAGGATCCCTTTATGGCTGATGATGAGTAGTGTACTACCTATATTTTCCTCCAGGAGTTTTATAGTTTCAGGTCTCACCTTCAGGTCTTTGATCCATTTTGAGTTAATTTTTGTGTATGGTGAAAGAAGGTAGTCTACTTTCATTCTTTTGCAAGTGGCTGTCCAGTTTTCCCAGCACCATTTATTGAAGAGACTTTCCTTTCTCCATTGTATGCCCCAGCTCCTTTGTCAAAGATTAGCTGCCCATAGATATGAGGTTTTATTTCTCGACTTTCAATTCTGTTCCATTGATCTGTGTGTCTGTTTTTGTACCATTACCATGCTGTTTTAATTTCTATCACTTTGTAGTATGTTTTGAAGTCAGGGATTGTGATGCCTCCAGCCTTGTTCTTCTTTTTCAGGATTGCTTTAGCTATATGGGGTCTTTTGTTGCCTCATATGAATGTTAGTATTCTTTGTTCTATTTCTGTGAAGAATGTCCTTGGGATTCTGATTGGGATTGCACTGAATCTGTAGATTGCTTTAGGTAATATGGACATTTTAACTATGTTTATTCTTCCAATCCAAGTGCATGGAATATTTTTCCACTTCTTTATGTCATCATTGATTTTGCTCAATAATGTCTTATAGTTTTCATTGTATAGGTCTTTCACTTCCTTGGTTAAATTTACTCCTAGATAGTTTATTCTTTTGGTTGCAATTGTAAATGGGATTGTCTTCTTGAGTTCTCTTTCTGTTAGTTCATTGTTGGCATATAGACATGCAACTGATTTCTGTAAGTTGATTTTGTACCCTGCCACTTGGCTGTAGTTGTTGATTATTTCTAATAGATTTCCAATGGATTCTTTAGGGTTTTCTATATATAAGATCATGTCATCTGCAAGCAGTGAGAGTTTCACTTCTTCGTTGCCTATTTGGATTCCTTTTATTCCTTTTTCTTGCCTAATTGCTCTGGTCAGAACCTCCAGTACTGTGTTGAATAAGAGTGGCGAGAGCAGGCACTCTTGTCTTGTCCCTGTTTTCAGAGGGAAAGCTTTCAGTTTTTCCCCATTGAGTATGATGTTGGCTGCGGGTTTGTCATATATGGCCTTTATTATGTTAAGGTACTTTCCTTCTATACCCATTTTGTTGAGAGTTTTTATCATAAATGGATGTTAGATCTTGTCAAAAGCCTTCTCTGCATCTATTGAGATGATCATATGGTTTTTATTCCTCATTTTGTTAATGTGGTGTATCACATTGATTGATTTGCAGATATTGAACCATCCCTGTGTCCCTGGTATAAATCCCACTTGATCATGGCATATGATCTTTTTAATGTATTGCTGTATTTGGTTTGCCAATATTTTGTTGAGGATTTTTGCAGCTATGTTCATCAGGGATATTGGTCTATAGTTTTCCTTCTTAGTATTGTCTTTGCCTGGCTTTGGTATCAGGGTGATTTTGGCCTCGTAGAATGTGTTGGGAAGTGTTCCATCTTCCTCTATTTTTTGGAATAGTTTGAGAAGGATAGGTGTTAAGTCTCCTTTGAATGTTTGGTGAAATTCTCCAGAGAAGCCATCTGGTCCTGGACTTTTATTTTTTGGGAAGTTTTTGATTACTGTTTCAATCTCTTTACTTGTGATTGGTCTATTCAGGTTCTCTATTTCTTCTTGATTCAGTTTTGGAAGGTTGTATGAGTCTAGGAATTTATCCATTTCTTCTAGATTGCCCAATTTGTTGGCATATAGTTTTTCATAGTATTTTCTTATAATCTTTTGTATTTCTGTGGTATCTGTTGTAATTTCTTCTTTTTTCATTTCTAATTTTATTTATTTGAGCCTTCTCTCTTTTTTTCTTGGTGAGTCTGGCTAAGGGTTTGTCAATTTTGTTTATCCTCTCAAAGAACCAGCTCTTTGTTTCATTGATCCTTTCTACTGTTTTTTCTCATTTCAATTTCATTTATTTCTGCTCTGATTTTTATTATTTCCCTCCTTCTTCTGACTTTAGGCTTTGTTTGTTCTTCTTTTTCTAATTCTGTTAGGTGTAGTTTGAGGGTGCTTATTTGGGCTTTTTCTTGTTTGTTAAGGTGGGCCTGTATTGCTATGAGTTTCCCTCTCAGGACCGCTTTTGCTGCATCCCATATGAGTTGGTACAGTGTATTTTCATTTTCATTTGTCTCCAGATATGCTTTGATTTCTCCTTTAATTTCATCAATGATCCATTGGTGGTTTAGTAGCATGTTGTTGAGTCTCCGCAGCTTTGTCACTTTCCCAGTTTTTTCTTTGTAGTTGATTTCTAACTTCATGGCATTATCATCTGAAAAGATGCTTGTTATGATTTCAATCTTCTTAAATTTATATAAGCATGCCTTGTTTCCCAACATATGGTCTATTCTTGAGAATGTTCCATGCACCCTTGAGAAGAATGTGTAATCTGCTGTGTTTGGATGGAGTGCTCTGTATATGTCTGTTAAGTCCATCTCATCTAGTTTTTCATTTAAGTCCATTATTTCCTTATTTGTTTTCTGTCTGGATGATCTGTCCATTGATGAGAGTGGGGTGTTAAGATCCCCTACTATTATTGTGTTGTTAATATCTCCGTTTAGGTTTGTTAATAGTTGCTTTATGTACTTTGGTGCTCCTATATTGGGTGCATATATATTTAAAAGTGATATGTCTTCTTGGTGGAGTGTCCCTTTTATCATTATATATTGCCCCTCTTTGTCTCTCATTACCTGTTTAATCTTGAAGTCAACTTTGTCTGATATGAGTTTGGCAACACCTGCTTTCTTTTGTTTGCCATTAGCTTGGAGTATTGTCTTCCATCCTTTTACTCTGAACCTGTGTTTGTCTTTAGAGCTGAGATGTGTTTCCTGGAGGCAGCATATTGTTGGGTCTTGCTTTTTAATCCATCCCATCACTCTGTGTCTTTTGATTGGAGAGTTCAGTCCATTTACATTTAGGGTAATTATTGATATATGAGGGCTTGTTGTTGTTATTTTATTGCTCTTTTTCCGGTTCTTTTCATTTTGTTTCTCATCCCATGTGTTTCAATCCTCCTCCTTTATTCCCCCTTTTTCTCCCCAAAGCCCCAGTAGATAGTTGTATGTCATAGTTGCACATCCTTCTAGTTGCTGTATGTGGGACGCTGCCTCAGCATGGCTGGACAAGCGGTGCATCAGTGTGCGTCAGTGCACACCCAGGATCCAAACTCGGGCCACTAGTAGTGGAGCGTGTGCACTTAACCTCTAAGCCACGGGGCTAGCCCCAGTACTTATTTTCTTAATTTCTTTATCTGATTGTTCATTGCAAGTATATAGAAATACAATTCATTTTTATATTTTACTCTGTATCCTGCAATATTGCAGAATTCAATTATCAGTTCTACAAGTTTTTTTGGTGGAATTCTCAGTGTTTTCTTTATGCAAGTGTAGGAGCGGAAACATTTCCCCTCTTCCCTTCTAGTTTCTTTTTCTGATCTAATAATTAAAAGTGACATGAGACAGACTAACAGAAGAAAAACAAATTTAATTACCTATGTATGGGAGCACCATAAAAATATGAGACTCGAAGTAACAAAAGCAGGAAGATTTTATGCCTTTTACACAAAGAAACAATCAATTTTGGAAGAATTGGGCTTTGGGGTTTGGGCTAGAGATAGCAAAAGGTGAAGAAATAACAAAGTTTGTTTATCCAGCCTCCTCAGCCCCACATTCTCTGTTTCTGGTGATAAGGTTGCCTTCTGCCCTCCTGGTTCAAGGAGGGTACTGTTCACATAGGGAAATAAATCCTCTCTTGCTTTCAGGGGGACAAAGAAGGGCCAGAGTATCTTCCTTGCAAAGGCTGTTTCTCAAGCACCTTTAATTCAAAATAATCAATATGCCAAGGTGCCATATTTTGAGGTGACATATTCTGAATCCCTCACAAGATACTTAATTTGGAAGTAGAGAGAGTTTTACATCTTCCCAACCAATTTGAGCGCCTTTTATTTCCTTTTTTTCCCTAATGGTTCTGGCTAAAATCTCCAGTACATTCTAGAATAGAAATGGCAAGAGCAGACATCATTCTTTTCTTCCTTATCTTCAGGGGAAAGCATCCAATCTTTCACCATTAAATATAATATTAGTGGTGGGTTTTTCACAAACGCTCATTGTCAAGTAAGGAAATTCTCTTCTATTCCTGGTATGCTGAGTGTTTTAATCATACAAGGGTACTGATTTTGTCAATTATTTTCCTTGAGTCTGTTGAAATTATCTTGCCATTTTTTATTTTTACTCTATTGATATCCTTTATCATGTTAATAGATTTTGAGATGTTAACCCAACCTTTCATCCCTGGAATAAACCCACTTGGTCATGGTATATAATTCTTTTTATATGTTGCTGGATTAGGCTTGCTAGTATTTGTTGAGGTTTTTTGCATTCATATTCACAAATGAAATAGGGGTGTAGCTTTTTCAGCGATACACTTGGTTTTTGTATCAGAGTAGTACTGACTTCACAAAATGTGAAATGTTGTCTCCATTCTATTAATTAGAAGAGTATGTGAAGAATCTGTAATAAGCCTTCTGTGAGTGTTTTGGAGAATTCTGAGTTGAAGCCAACTGGGCCTAGGCTTACTTAGAGGGCTTTTTGTTTATGGATTTTACTACTTCATTTATTGTAGTGCTATGCAGATTTTCCATAAATTCTTCAGTTAGTCTCAATACTTTGTGTCTTTTGAGGAATTTATCCAAGTCATCTGAGATACATCATTTGTTGCCATAAAATTGTTCACTGAATTCCTTTATAATCCTTTTTATTTCTGTAATATCAGTAGTAATATATCCTTTTTTCTTGATTTTTTAATGTGAATCTTTCTTCTTTTTCTCTAGATTAATCTAGGTGAAGATTTATCGACTTTGTTAATCTTTCCATAGAACCCACTTTTGGTTTTGTTGAGTGTTTTCTGTGGTTTTTCTCTTCCTCATTTAATTAGTTTCTGCTCTACTTTTATTATCTCCTTTTCTCCTTGCTATGGGTTTGGTCCCTCACTTTTTCAAGTCTGTTTAGGTGAAATGTTAGGTTATTAATTTGATATCTCTCTTCTTTGCTTGTATAGGCATAGATGGTTATAAATCTTTTTCTATGTTGTGTTTAAGATGCAGCCCATAAACTTTCACCCTTTCAGCATGATGTAATGCTCCTCAATATCGGTAGTGATGCTGTTTGTTTTCAAGTCTATTTGGCTGGATATTTGTATTAACTCTCCAGCTATCTTGTGGGTGCTGTTTACAATGTATCTTTCCCATGCATTTGCCTTCAATCTATTTTTATCTTTGAATCAAAAGTATGCTTTCTGTACACAGCAAATATTTAGATCATGATTTTATTTATTTTTTTAATCTGAGCTGAAAATCTCTTCCTCCTTATTAAATAATGTAATCTATTCACATTTAGTAGTATTGACATACTTACAATTACACCTGCCATTTCACATTTTGTTTTCTATCATTTTCATGTTCTTTTTAGTTTCTCTGTTCCTCCTTTATAACTTTCTATTGCTTTAAGTGAATATTTTCTAATGCAGCATTTTAATTTTTAAATAAAATTTTCACTATATTTTTGAAGTTTTTTGTGGGGTGCTCTACTGTTTAACATATACTTCTTAATTTACAAGAATGAGTTTCAGATTTATACGGCCTTGAGACCAGTGATGAATGAAAACATTAATCATATATAGCCCTATTCCCTTTTGTGGTATTGTTATGCAGATAATGTCTATTAATGATATAACCCAATAATATATTGTTACATTTATTTCTTTACCATCTATAGTAATTTCCTTAGCTCAATACGGCTTGGTCTCACCATGTCTTTTCTGCATTTAATGGAAAACGTGTTACACATACAGTACATATTTATGGATTATAGTCCCAACAGCACTTTACATAAAAAGTATTTTATACAATTCCTTTGATATCTGTTAAGAGAAGAAAGGAGAAAGTAGGTACTGATTCTGTCCTTCATGCTTACATAATTACTTATACTCGTCTTACTTTCTTTACATTGACATGATTTACCATCTGGGGTCACCTGCTTTCAGCTTGAAGAACCCCTTCAGTCATTCCTGCATGACAGTTGCCTATCAATATATGTTCTCAGTTTTCTTTTTCTGGAAAAGTCTTTATTTCACTTTCCTTTTTTACAAGGTAGTTTTGGTGAATATAGGATTGTTGGTTGACAGGTTTTTTTTCTTTATGTACTTTGAACATGTTACCCCTCTGCCTTCTGACCTTCCTTTTTTCTGCTGAGATGTCAGTGGTTAATTATACTGGGGTTTCCTTGTAAGAATTTGGTCATTTTTTCAACTGCTATTTTTTCCCAGTGTGTAGTTCCTACTGTCCTGTATCTTTCCATATCTTGTAATTTTCTTGCAAATCAGACATTTTAGGTAATATATTGTAGTAACCCCAGGTACTAGTCCCCTTCCTTCTGGTGGTTTTCACTGTAATTGGCTTATTTGTTCAACTGATTGGCTGGATTTAAGTCTGTGTCCTCCACACAGAGTGAAACCTCTGACATAGCTCTTGGAATTGGACATAGCTTTGGGAAAGCCTACTCTCCTGGGACAGTGATATGGGGAGGGTTCTCTTTCTCTTTCATGAGCCACAGCCATTGGTTAGACTCCATTAATTGCTGGCTAGTTGCTCTATTGATTTCACCAATATCCTGGGGGGCATAAATTGCCCTACCAATCAATTCAATAAAATTCTGGCTCCTTTATAGAAACATTTTCTGAAGTCACTAGGTGATATTTGCTCTGAGCATCATAAGCATCCACTCAGCAGTCTAATTCTCTATTTTTTTTTTTTTCAGAAAAATAGCTTACACTCTAGGCTGTATCTTCAATAAATACATGAACCTACTTCTAAATGCCTTTCACCTCCTTTACCACTTTCTTAAGAGTGTCCTTTGACTTGAACTTCTCAGGATCTTGGGCCAACCAAGGTAATTCTTTGGAAAGTGATTAAGAGCTTTGTGTTCTATGGCTCACTTCACCCCCATGTTCAGGCAAAATCTCTATGCCAGGACCCTGGAGCTGTTTTGAGGACAACGGGAAGCCTCTCTCTGAGTGACAATCCCATTTTAGGAGCTGAGGGCTCAGTGCACTAAAGAGACAGCAGCCAGAGGTCCTCTCAATTGTGTCTCCTGGCCCCTCACAAGTGACTTATGTTACATTCACCTCATGAGATGGAACAAGGGTGATCAGCTCCCAAGTACTATCAGCACACCACTCCAAGGCATCACCTCAGTTCCATGTGTAGGGACTGAAACAATGGAGTCCCCACTTTTCAAGCACACTCTCCCAGCACTTATTTACCCTCAGCAACAGGTAGCTTGGCACAAGATTTGAAATGTTGATGTCCTGTCCGTCTCAGTAAGAGCCCTGTTAGAGGGAGCTGAGTTGACAGGGTGCCATGTGTTCTAGACTGCAGGAGTCTGGAGTGGGGTCTTCACCAGTGTGAGCTAGGAGGAGCTATGGAGGCAGTACTTTTCATGCCAATATCACACTTTCATGTTTCTTACAAAACTTCATAGATTTTCTTGAATAAGTGTTCATTTCCTATTTGCCTTTAGGATCATTTCCAGTGGCTTAAATGTTTATTAAAATAATTTTCACCAGTTTTATTAGGGAGTAGGTTGGCAGAGCTTCGCTCATTGTTTTGCCATCATAGTACATTTAGTATGAAGCCCATTCCACTCAATACTCACCAGTAGGAAATAGGATGGAAGAAGCTCTAACATCAATTTTCATTTTATGTATGAATAAAGCAAAAAGTTTATTTTTTACAGTTTGCAAAAAGGTATTGAACACTTCCTAAAAATTGTTTAGAGAATTACACAAAGAAAATGGCTTCCCATTTAAAATGAATCACGTATTCAATTTATAAAATATTAAAAATAAAATATGGTGTTAGTCAGGGTTCACCAGGGAAACAGAACCAACACGATGTGAGTGTAAGTGCGTGTGTGTTTATACATATATATTTTCTTTTCTGTTCCTGTTTTAAGGAAGTGACTTGTGTGAATATAAAGACTTCGTTAAGTCAAAAATCTGTAGTCTAGACGAGCAAGTCGTGTACCCGGAGGAACAATTGTAGTTTGAGTACAAATGCAGTTTACCGGGAGAATTTCCACCTGTTCAGGGAAGGTCAGTCTGTGTTCTATTCAGAACTAGAATTGATTGGATTTGGCGCATACACATTGACGGGGTGAGGGGGGTCTGATTTACTCAAACTCCACCCATTGAAATGATAATCTCTTGAAAAAGAACCCTGCACAGAAACATCCAGTAGAATGTTTGAACTAATATCTGGGCACTATGGTCTAGGCAAGTTGACACAGAGATATTGGCTTGTAGTTTTCTTTTCTTCTAGTGTCTTTGTCTGGCTTTGATATTAGGGAGTTGCTGGCCTCATAAAATGAGTTTAGAAGTATTTCTTCTACTTCCAGTTTTTGGAAGAGGTTAACATGGATTAGTATTAACTCCTTAAATCTGTTGTTATTTGGTATTGGTCTGTTCAGGCTTCCTAATGTTTAATTCTTTCTTGGCAGGTTGCATGTTTCTAGGAATTTATGCATTTCTTTTTCTAGGAATTTATGCATTTCTTCTAAGTTATGCAATTTGTTTTCATATAAATGTTCATGTTACTGAACCAAGTGGGTTCACCTCCTGGAGAGTTAAATAAGACTCTACACCAGTGGAAGTTGTCTCATAAAGTTAAGCATATTTGCAGCAAATAGGAGACCATGAGGAATCATTTCCAAAGTCATGGTGTCCCTGAACAAAGGGAAGCAGGGACTTTTTATTTTGGATGGAGAATGAATATTCAAAAGGGAGAGGCAGGTATTCACTTACACAGGCTCAGTTGGAAAACATGCTTCCACATACACTGCAGGTTATGGTGATAAGGCCTAAGCTCCTCCTGGAGAGATACTGGCATTAAAAGTAAGACAAAGGTCAGGGGCATAGCTCTTGTGCTGAGGCTTGGTCTGGTTCAGGGTGGTTGGTGGTTGCCTCTCCTTGACATAACAAAAGGGGGAAAATTTTGGAAAAACAGTTAAATGCTTCCAAACCCACGTTTCAGTTCCTCAGGGCACCTAGTCGGTGACAATAATACTCACTTTGATCCTCTTTATTTTTTAGGTGTTCATTGTGATATGTCTTCCTTCATTTCTGATTGTATATACTTAAGTATTCTCTCTTCATTGTTAGTCTAGCTAAGGGTTTGTTGATTTTGTTTATTTTTTCAAAAAATTGAAACTATTTTTTTCTATTTTCTATTCATTTCTGTTCTAATATTTACTATTCCCTAACTTCAGCTAACTTTGTGCTTACTTTGTTGTTCCTTTTCTAGTTCCTTAAGGTGAAATTTTAGGTTGTTAATTTGATATTTTTTTTCTTAATATAGATGCTTTTCACTACAAACTTCCCTTTTACTTCTCTTTATGCTGCATCCTACAAGTTTTCTTATCTTTTCATATTTGTTTGTCTTGAGATATTTTTTAAGTTTCCTTTTGCTTGCTTCAACAGCAAATATACTAAATTCCCTTTTGATTGTTTCTTTGACTCAGTGGTTTTTCCAAGGGTGTGTTATTTAATTTCCATGCACTTGTGAATTTTCACAATAAGATTTGAGATACATAGGCCTTTAGAGTGAGGTGTTATGATTTCTTGAATAGATGTCAGACTATGTTTAATGTTTGCTGCAGCTGGAGGTGTCAGGGGCTTCATAGTCTGTAACTTCCTTGTGCTTATCTCCCTGGTGTGTTTGGGTTTCCCTAGACACTCATTATTTTTTTTATTTTTATTCTTTTGGTGAGCAAGATCGGCCCTGAGCTAACTTCCGATGCCAATCTTCCTCTTTTTGCCAAGGAAGATTGGCCCTGGGCTAACATCCGTGCCCATCTTCCTCTGCTTTATATGGGACGCCACCACAGCATGGCTTGATAAGCGGTGCATCAGTGTGTGCCCAGGATCCGCACCTGCGAACCCCGGGGCTGCCGATGTGGAGTGCGCACACTTAACCGCTACGCCACTGGGCTGGCCCCTAGAAACTCATTCTCTAGTAGAATCTGTGTCTTGCAGGTGTCTGTGTTAATCCACTGTTTTAATCCCGGGGCCCTGCTGATATGGTGTCAGGTTCTTGAAGGAGAAAATGTCCTCTTCTGTTATGATGAAACCTGCAATGTTTGGTGGTAAAGAGTCCCTGGACTATTTACTTCAGAACAGGTTCTTAGCACCCATATTTCCTCCCCTTTTGTCAGAGAGGAACCTGAAGTGTCCGTAGGTGTCTATCTGCACTTTGCCCAATCAGATAAGACTTTGGCACTTTAGTTTCCTTTGAGGGATGGTCTACATTACAGACAACAAAATGCTTTGTGTGCACATCAAAATGTTTTCCCCCGTTTCCTGCATGAAGTAGGAGGCAATTTTTTCTGGTCTTCATTATGAGAACCACGTTGGGCTGCTGAAGGAAACATTCATGAATTTTGTGGCGCCCTGAGGCTGGCTTCCCCTAGAGTTTTTAACTCTCAAGATAATCCATCCCATGTCTCCAGCCATCCATATACCACAGTTGATGTTCCTAGAAAGTGGCTGCCTCCAGTCCTGTCTCCTCCTGGTACATGGCAATTCTCTATATTCTGCTTTCATTTTGGGGGCATTGTTTGCCATGTCACCTCAAATCTCTCCTGGATCTCAGAAGATGTGCTCTTTTTCAGAGTGTTTAGTATTATTCTTTTTGTGAAGATGAGAGTGATCACTCAGAGCTCTTTACATATCAGAACAGAAACTATCCATTCACATCTGTTGCTCTGTATTTTCTCTTGTGAGACTTTACCATTTTCACTTATTGATTATACTGCTAGAGTCATGTGGGTGGTTTCAAAATTTTACTTTTGTGACCAATACATCCAAAAACATTATCATACAGGGATCTCTGCATTTGTATTTCTTCTCCTCATCTTATAAAAATTCCCTACATTGAATACCTGTGCACCACAAAAAGGATTTTTGCTCGGTTACCTTCTGTTGTTATCATTGCCCTTTTGGGGGCAGGATTGACACCTCATTTAAAATGGGATTGGATGGGGGGCCAGCCCGTTGCTTAGCAGTTGGGTGCATGCGCTCCGCTGCTGGCGGCCCGGGTTCGGATCTCGGCCGCGCACCGACGCACTGCTTCTCGGGCCATGCTGAGGCCGCGTCCCACATACAGCAGCTGGAAGGATGTGCAACTATGACATACAACTATCTACTGGGGCTTTGGGGAAAAAAATAAATAAATAAAATTATAAAATGGGATTGGATGGCAAGACTATGTCACCACATGCAAGTGAACAGAAACACATTTATTACCCACAGGTCCTTTCCAAGGAGACAAGGGCAGGGATAAGCAGGTTGAGGTGGCTTGTGCAAAGGACAATGGGTTGGCTCTTTAAGGAGTGTGGGGTAGAGGCTGCAGGTTTTAAAGGTTTGACCCACTTACTCACTGAAACCAAGTAAAGGGGCATGTGAACCTTCCTAACTTGTTTACCACTGAGGACCAGGCAGAGTGAGCAGGTATCTAAAGCTGATTGCAAGTCAAATACCAAAGATGAGGTCAGTGCCTTTATTAAAATTCTCTCCTGAGGTTTGTTGACTGAGTAATCACACATCTCATTTAAATGCATTTGATTTGAATATTAATTAAAAAGCCATGTGAAAAACACAAGGAGCATATCTAAGATGACAAAGCCTCAAAAACACATTTGAATTCAGTCATTCCAAAGTGTTGGAGACATCCAGGAAAGGGTGTCAGTGTGGTTCCAGAACTCTGGTCAAATATTTAAGTAATGTTACTGTTTAATTTGTTGT
This sequence comes from Ceratotherium simum simum, assembly GCF_057802395.1. Taxonomy (NCBI): domain Eukaryota; kingdom Metazoa; phylum Chordata; class Mammalia; order Perissodactyla; family Rhinocerotidae; genus Ceratotherium; species Ceratotherium simum. The sequence goes on along the minus strand of NC_141938.1, from coordinate 3,172,268 downwards.
CTCATTTCTTGTGTTATTGGTGGCACCTTGCCAGTGTAGCCTGCCTACATGCAGCAAATAGCCCTTTTAGGGGGACAAAGTTCTCCCTGGTTGGTTAAGAAATAGTCCAAAGCCAAGTGCTTATCGGCTACGGTAGCTGCCAGGGGGTTTTCCTTCATGGAAAACATCTCAAACATTAGCTGTCTACTACATATATTTGGAGTGTTTCGGACATGTCTTGATTGGCATTAAGGATGTGTTTGTTGAATGACATCATGTGTGCCCAGGTCAGGACCAGTGACTCCTACTATAATAAGGATGTGCATGCAAATGGTAGGAAAATAGCACATTTGTGTTCAATGTGCTCCAAGGGTTTGGAGGGAGCATGGCCAAAATGAAATATTGACACACAGGCTACAAACACTACCAGTGATGTTAGGAGGAAGACCCAGGAGTGTGATATAAGAGTGGTGGCCAGTGTGCACTATTATAGGAAATGAAAGACCTATAGGAGTGACCATTTTGAGAGAAATGTCTAGAATAGAAAGGCTTTACTTATAAGATGCCAATAAGCCTGATGATCGGGACAAAGTAATAGGCCCTAAAGACTGGGGATTGAATCTAACTAATGATGCAAATAGCATGAAGACCTATTTAGAAGACAGGAAGATTTGTCTAAGTCAGCCATTAGGCTATCCCTTGAGGTGGTAGCCCAGGGTTGTTTGAAAGGTACAAGGTCCATGGAATACCTTTTTCAAGAGCCCAGTGTCTTGTATTTTGATAAGTGAGTTGATAATATCAATAATTTCTGGAGTATCTTGCTAAGTCCTTGCAATTTGTTTTCAGGTTCTGCATGACAGCATGAGTAATTTTTCTATGTGTTTCTAACATGATCTGAGCATAGCAAGTGCCCCAGCAGAGGGGGTGAGGGGCCCTACAATGTCTATTCACCATCAGCTCTAGGGATCCCCTCCCTGGCCTTCAAGGTATGTCCTTTGATTATATTACCAGTGCCTTGTTTTTTCACATTAGCTGCTTCAGTCACTAAGGCAGCCATGGCAGAGAAGGGAAGTCTCTTGGATTTTCCCTAAACCTTTAGGTTAGAGGCCTCCAAATGGTTTCATATTATGTGGGATCAACCAGCCAAGGTTAAAACCATCAGGTCTGAGGTGCTGGTATGTGTTTCAGAAATTTGGGTCAATTTATCACCGTGAGCAATGACATGAGCCTATGCAGACTGAGGGTTGATATGTGCAGAGGAAAGAGTGACCTGTTTTGTAGTTGGGTTATTGTGAGGCAAGATATTTCCAGAGTCCTTTATGCCATAGGTGCAATCTTGGGTAAGGAGTTGTTGTTAGTGATGGAACAAGACAGCTAAATCATTGGCAATGGCCAAGGGATCTGTAAAAATGTGCACAAGTTCAATTCTTGGTCAGGGAATTTCTTGTTGCTAGCATGATTGTCTGGAGTTTGACTAATTGATCTCATGCCTGGGTCCAATCTTTGATCCAAGATGGCCTGTTCGATCTAGGAAAAGAATACAGCATCTCTGTAGTGGACTCCATCAGCTGTGGTGGCAGCACACTCTCTATAAAGTATATGAACACCCTGGTTAGTCATGTGCTCCCAGGTGATTCCCAGAGTGGCCATTGCACCTGAAAAGGAAGTGACCTCCTCCATAAGGATTATGTCAATCAGAGAAGAGGGGAACATACTTCCTTCTCTAACTAGGATATGCCAGAAGCATCATTTTTGGCTTTATCTTCTAAATACCCAAATTTCTTCAATGAAAATTCCTCTGGTTAGCAAGCCTGAGGGGTCCTGCATTCAAGACTCAAGGCAAAACAAGAAGCTGGCTGTAGAGGATTATCAACTCAGGTCATGAGAGGGCCTCCATTTACATAAAGACTCTGTCATTTGCTACTGTTGGCTTTGCTAATTGTATGGAGCACTGGATGAGAATAGTTTCCATACAAGAATGTCTTGGGCAATTTATGTCCACTCTGAGAAGTTTAGAGACTCTTGGATGCATAATGGGGGCGGTTATGGTAAAGGGGTGTGTGAAAAGAGATGCCGATGGAGGGACAGCTATTTCAAAAAATTCTGGAGCAAAATCACTCAATTTCTAAGTGTTGTATGAATAAGTAAGCAAGCAGATCTGATAAATATGGGATGTTTGTGGTTGCTGTGGCTGACAGACTGTGCCCGTGACATGGGTTCCACCACTGCTTCTGTCCCCCCCTCAGCTCACAGCCCCCTCCTGTTGCCCCAGACAAATTTTGCAGAGTGGGACATGTGTGGATTTCTAAAGATGTTTCCAAGTAAGCAGGCACAGAGTAGGCTTGAGGTGGGAAATGAAGAGCTGGAAATGGTCTACGGAAATTAATGGAAAGAAATGATGCTGATGCACATGAATGAGGATGTCCCCAGACAGATCCCACTTAGGAGACACCTTTATGCTTTAGAACCACAGTATTTCTAAAGATCTGTCCACAGAACACGATTTAAACTCAAAGACAGATTCTGGGAGCCCTTTCACTTCACCCCTAGTTATGAGTATGAGATGAGGGCAGATGTTTTTTCAACTAAGACAAGGTTGCAAGAAAGGCCTGTTAAGGACCAAGTCCTATAATATGTAAGTAACCCTAAAAAAAGAAAAGGAAAATATTCCATTTCCTTTGCAGTTTTAAACCTCAAAGCTGTTGCTGCTGTTTCCCACTTTTCCACACCACGTGCTGGATGTCTAAGCATATGGAAATGAAACCTGTGAACAGCTAAATGGGTGATGGGGCTTTGTGGGTCATTGACACAAGAGACTTCCAGCCACTCCTGTGATGAAAAGATGTTGAAAATTTCCCATTTCTTCTTTTATACTCAATGAGGATACTACTCTAAATGACACCCTCTCTCTGCAGCTCACCTCAATTATTACATGGATAATTGCCTCTGAACATTTGTAGCTCCTTTTGGGGTTTCCACTGGGAGATCACAGTGGACTTGCATAGATATCACTCTACTCATAGAACACACTCATCATGAGCTAGAACAGTGCAGATGGGTGCAACTGTTTCTCTACATGGGAGGAACTCCATTTAATGGGGTATATGGTGCCCACTCAGTCTGTACAAGACCAAATGAAAATGCCAAAGACTATAACATTTTAAATATTTAAAGGTAAAGTAAAAATCCTCTCAAATGACATTAAAAACAAAAATACACCACAAATATCTGTGGCTTAAATCAATAGGAAGTCTCAACTCTCAGTTAATGATAATGACATCCACACTTACAGGCTCCTCCCCTCACAGAAAAGATATGTACACACCTCAGCCTCCTTATTAGCTCAATGTTGTTTTTTACTTTCCTTCAATAAGGGATGGAAATCCCTTACTTCCATTTCTTAATCATCTGTCTTTTCCCACAAACATATAAGCACCCTGACTGCAAGAAATTGTCTTTTTCATGCTGCTATATCCAAATCTTACTGGGCCTTGTTTAAGCTGAATTGGGTACACTGCCTCTGTAGTGCAGAGCTTGTGAGGGATGTTGAAACATTAGCATCAAGAGCACAGTCTCTGAGAAAGAAAGCCTTGACTGGCAGAGTGGTCCTGTCTCTTGCTCTTGCTAGGTTTGTACTGTCTCACAATTGAGCTAAACTCAAAGGCCTCAGTTGAGTCATAAAGGAGATATTAAAAATATTCTGGGACCAGCCCCATGGCGGAGTGGTTAAGTTCAGCGCATTCCACTTTGATGGCCCTGGTTCACAGGTGTGGATCCCGGCACAGACCTACACCAATCATCAGTTATGCTGTGGTGGTGACCCACATACAAAAAGTAGAGGAAGACTGGCACAGATGTTAGCTCAGGGCGAATCTTCCTCAAGCAAAAATTTACGTAGGATACTAAGAACTGAACATACGTATTTTAACTGAAATACTTTATGGTCAACAGTGTCAAATACACCGTAGGAAACACATCAGTGTTTTGATAATAAGCAGGAAAGACAAAAGCTGTCCCAGAGGACCAGGAGCTGCCTGCTGTCACTGCAAGGCCAAGTCTCATCCTGCTGAAGAGAAAAATCTCACAAACCTCCTTCATCAAAAGTACACAGTTACCGGGCCGGTCCCGTGGCTTAGCGGTTAAGTGCATGCGCTCCACTGCTGGCAGCCCGGGTTCGGATCCCGGGCGCGCACCACTTCTCCGGCTATGCTGGGGCCGCGTCCCACATACAGCAACTGGAAGGATGTGCAGCTATGACATACAACTATCTACTGGGGCTTTGGGGGGAAAAAATAAATAAATAAAATCTTTAAAAAAAAAAAAAAAAAAAGTACACAGTTACCAGGGTCGGCCCCGTGGCTTGGCAGTTAAGTGCGTGCGCTCCGCTACTGGCGGCCCGGGTTCGGATCCCGGGCGCACACCGACGCACCGCTTCTCCGGCCATGCTGAGGCCGTGTCCCACATACAGCAACTAGAAAGATGTGCAACTATGACGTACAACTATCTACTGGGGGGCTTTGGGGGAAAAAAAGGAGGATTGGCAATAGATGTTAGCTCAGAGCTGGTCTTCCTCAGCAAAAAGAGGATTAGCACACATGTTAGCTGAGGGCTGATCTTCCTCACACACACACAAAAAAGTACACAGTTACCAAGAAAAAACTAAAAATATTCTGTAACATACTAGTACAAACAGTAAAAGATAAAATTCCAAATCAAAAATGACTAATATTTCCTTCTTCTTGCTAAAATGACTGACTGGAACTTCTTACAAATTAACTTTAGCTCCACTGCATTGTTTCTGCCTCCTAGAAAACATTGATTAGGTTTACCAAAAATAAAATGCTTGCCAAAGACAGAATTAAGCTTACCTCCTCATAGCACTCAATACAGAAAATGACTTGCTTCCTTGAATAGCAATCAAATCAAGAACCACATGCCGAAATCTTGTAAGAAGTCTTTCTGAAAACCCTGTTAACTCTTATACCTCACAGTCCTTTATGGTCTGTAGTCATTCTTACTATAATTCATTACACCCCTTTCTTTGACTAGAGGTGCAATCCTGCAGGTCACTGGCAAGTGGGCACTGAAAAATCCATGATTTTTAAGTTTTAGGTGAAGAATAAATGAGAAGTTAGTTTTATGACAAAAATAGCAACTAAAAAAGAATAAAATACTAAGTTTGCCTGAGAAAAGAAACATGAATTAGTATGCAAATGATAAAATTGACTCATAATGAATAACAATTAAATGAAAAAAACTGCAAAGTATATCTGAAAATCCATAATTAAAATGAAATTTAATATATTCAGAGGAAATGAAAACCATAATATTTATTAGCATATGATGTATTAGAAAACAGTTGATAAAATATATCAATGAAAAAACCAGAGTAGTGTTCATTTCTCAAGGAAATGTATAAAATTTTAATAACATACAATCAAACATTATTGAAAACACATTGAGGGAATACGTTCAGCTACAAGTAACACGAAACACACACCATATTCCTGACATGAGAAAGGTGATTGTTCTCATGTGGAAGAACTGGGTCAAGGCAGCCAATGCACAATGCAGCAGAGAAACAAACTCCCACATCCCTTTTTTTACCGCTCTATTGTAGACATCATGGTGATTCAGGAAAACACACTCACTAGCACTATTAACAGCATAAGGTGTTTCCTATACACATTAAACCTTATTCAGATATCATCCAGAGAAGAGGGGAATTAGAGACTACTCCTAAGCACAAATGTCTGAATAAGTTCGCTGGTGGACACAAGAGGCCTTATAGAAAAATCCCAACTCTAGTGGATCTTGGATACGAAAGTTGTGAAAACATATTGGAAAATACATCATTAAGAAAATGAAAATCAAACAGTTAGTGGTGGTTTTCAAGATACTCTTGACTAGAAGGGCAAAGAATCAGGAAATGGGCTGGAAGATGGTGTCCTCGAGAGGACACATAATTGTCTCTCTTCTTGTATGCTGGTTCCAAAATCTGCCTAATGCCTTGTTTGCTTCTCCCTTCCAAATCTCATGCAAGTGAGGCTATTGGTGAATTCCAACATGGAACCATAAAGGGAGGATTCTTGAAGATGAAGTTCTTCATATTACCCTTACTGACATAACACAATACAGGGGTGATGTGTCCAGCTCTAGATTTTGTTGCCCTATCACAGGCCTCTACTTAACTCAAAGTCTATTCACCAAATACCAGTCAGAAGGGAGGACCAAGAGCAAAGGCCCAAATATGAAAATGAGAATTCACAGGAAAGTTTACTCATTGATAAACTTCCCATACATAAAAATTTATTCCAACTGTTTAATAGTATGGAAAATAAAAATAAGCTCCTATGCCCACCACCCCAAAAAAGGAGCTTCCTCTAATAAAGAAACAATATATGCCATGGATTAGGCATATCCAGGATCTGCAACACAAGGCCAGTAAGAAAATCCCAACAAATACACACCGTCATTTTTCAATGGCCCCTTAACACAGAACAATTAAAACATTATAAAAAAATTAAAGAGAAAATATTATTAAGTGATTTAAGAAAAAAGCACCACTTATTAATCTTTATGCAGTATTGACGACGGCTGACTTGCAGAATTATCTCACCTCAATATTCTTTTCTGAAAGTAATTCATAGAAATCCACAATCCAATGTTGCTATTTTAAAAAGAGGCATGGAAAACAATATATTTACAACTTTATAACATCTTTCATGTTGAAAGTTTTCTAGAACATTACATATGAATTAATTTCCATCAAGCTTTCTCATATGACTTACATTTATATTTCTTTCTGGTTAGAAGTTACACATAGAAGGACATAGGCCAATTGAAGTCTTTCTCATGCTGTTTATATTCAAGAAGGTTTTATCAAGTGAGTCCTTTCATGCCTTCAGAAAGAACTGGGATGACAAAAGGCTTTTCTTCATTCTTTACATTTACATGGGTTTTCCTCTGGTGTGGATTCTTACATATCCTAGAAAGTTTTCACAAGAGATAAACAATTTCTCATTTTACTGACATTCATAGGATTTCACATTTTTGAAGAGAACTGGATGAAGTGAATGCTGTACTGCATTTTTTACATTCATAAGGTTTCTCTCCAGTATGAGTTTTCACGTTTTCAAAGAGAACTTGAAGAAGTGAATGCTTTACTGTATTTTTTATATTCAGAAGGTTTCTCTCTAGTATGAGTTCTTTCATGTACATGAACATTACTGGAAAAACTGAAGGCTTTACCACATATTTTACATTCATAGGGTTTCTCTCCAGTATGAGTTCTTTCATGTTTTCGAAGAGAACTTGAACAACTGAATGCTTTACTGCATGTTTTACATTCATAGGGTTTCTCTCCAGTGTGACTCCTTTCATGTATTTGAAGATAACTGGAAGAAGTGAATGCTTTACTGCATTTTTTACATTCATAGGGTCTCTCTCCAGTGTGACTCCTTTCATGTATTTGAAGATAACTGGAAGAAGTGAATGCTTTGCTGCACTTTTTACATTCATACGGTTTTTCTCCAGTGTGACTCCTTTCATGTATTTGAAGAGAACTAGAAGAGGTGAATGCTTTACTGCATTTTTTACATTCATACGGTTTTTCTCCAGTGTGACTCCTTTCATGAATTTGAAGATAACTGGAAGAAGAGAATGCTCTACTGCATTTTTTACATTCATAGGGTTTCTCTCCAGTGTGAGTTCTTTCATGTATTTGAAGAGAATTGGAAAACCTGAAGGCTTTCCCACATATTTTACATTCAAAGCTTTTCTCTTCAGTATGAATTCTTTCATGTTTTTGAAGTAAACTGGGAGAAATGAATGCTTTATTGCATTTTTTACATTCATAGGGTTTCTCTCCAGTATGAGTTCTTTCATGTACATGAACATTACTAGAAAAACTGAAGGCTTTACCACATATTTTACATTCATAGGGTTTCTCTCCAGTATGAGTTCTTTCATGTTTTCGAAGAGAACTGGAAGAAGTGAATGCTTTACTGCATTCTTTACATTCAAAGGGTTTCTCTCCAGTGTGACTCCTTTCATGTATTCGAAATATACTGGGAGAAATGAATACTTTCTCACATTCCTTACATTTATAAGGCCCATCTCCAGTGTGAGTGATCATGTGTGCTCGAAGGCTTGAGGGAGTTATAAAGGCTTTCCCACATTCCTTACATCCATAGGGTTTCTCTCCAGTATGAATTCTTTCATGTACTCGAACACTAAAGGAAAAACTGAAGGCTTTCCCACATGTCTTACAGTTATACGGTTTCTCTCCAGTATGACTTCTTTCATGTCCTTGAACATCACTGGGAAACCTGAAGGCTTTACCACATATTTTACATTCAAAGGGTTTCTTTCCAGTATGAAGTCCTTCATGTTTTTTAAGTAAACTTGGTGAAATGAATACTTTACTACAATTTTTACATTCATAGGGTTTCTCTCCAGTATGAGTTCTTTCATGTATTCGAAGCAAATGGGGAAAAGTGAAGGCTTTCCCACATTCCTTACATTTATATGGCTTTTCTTCACATTTTTGATAGTGATATGGTTTGTGTTCAGTGTGACATCTAATGTGCCTATTAAGGGATGAATGATGCATGAAGACTTTTCCACATGCACTGCATTCACATGGTTTAGCTCCTGTAGTTTTCTTGTTCAGATTGAGATTTGGAATAAGGCTGAAGTTTTCTCCATCTTGACTACCCTCTTCAGTCTCACAGAGTCTCCCTAACATATGACTTCTGTAAAAAATGAGAAGCACATTATTAATGATTTCTTCATTAATGATTTATAGTTGTTATATTTATTATGATTTATAAGAAAAGTTTAGGTTTTCTGACTTTTCTGCATGCTTAGAAAATGAATATACTGAATGCTCTGCAAGAAGACTTCACTTTGTTATTATCCAAACAGTGATATTCATATATAGGCTTCATTAATACATTTCCAAGTGAACTATTTTGCAAAACCTGAACCCCTACATCACATTTCAGAAAGCATATTTGCTGAAAATTTTCTAATAACTATATTTGAAACAAGGATTACTTGTTTTGTTTGCCTCTTTTCAAATTTTCATAAAATACCAGAATTCTCATGTGAGACACTACTTTCTATTGTGAGCATGACTCACCTTAGCTGTCTCCCCCAGTTTTTGTACTGATCTTCAATATCATGATCATCCCATGTTTTACCTGAAATGCAGACCCAGAGAATTGATTCCAAAGATATTAGAAATTTTAGAAAAATTTTTAGATTCTAAGTCCATGACAAGCTTTGACCATTTCTAGTTTATTTACTAACATCCACCTCTTTCAACATTCTCCATCTTGCAACAGTGTTGATGGGTAAGAAACACTTGTTCTCTACTTGATGAAGGGAAGGAGTGTCCTCGTTCTTACCTATTGAGGCCAGGTTCCTGAAGGTTTCCCACATCACACCTCTGTAGAGTTTCTTCTGTGAAGGATTCAGTAAAGCCCACTCCTCTGGGGTGAAGTTCACAGCCACATCCTCAATGGTCACTGAGTCCTAAAACATCACAAACATGTGTAGAGTAGGATGCATAAGACTGAAAGCACTGGGGATCTATACTCCATTTGTAAGAAAGTTACGCATGATTCTGTCATCACCAAACACTTATTGAATGACATGATCATCAAAAACTCACTGTTTTTCTATGCACGCTTTCTCATCAATTTAAAAGCATTACGAACATATGGAAAATAGTTACACATTTTTATTGTGATCCCATTACATATTTCTTTTTAATGGCAGGGTCCAGAGCATGTTAGGAAATGACAGAAATGCTATACCATGAAAAAAATATTATCATTTTAAGACCAAGGTTTCCCTATAATTAAAATTCTTTCATCTTCTTCCTTATTACCCACTAGTTACAGCACTCCATGAGGCAGAGGGTGAAATCTACATGACATTCAAGATAACATGGGAAAATCTAGATGGCCTTGCATTTGGAGATGAATACAAAACCAAAAAGCAAGGTCCATAAAAGAAAAAACAAAATTTACTTCATTAAAATGAAAAACTCCTTTCTGAGAAAGACACTGTTAAGAGAATAAAAACACAATACTCAGAGTAAGAGAAAAATCTTTGTAAAACACTTATTGGATAAATGACTGGTATCTAGAATATACAAAGAACTCTTAAAACTCAAAAGTAAGAACAAAAACAACCCAATTAAAAAATGGGCGAAAGATCTGGACAGCTCACTGAAGAAGATATATAGATGGGAAATAAGCAAAATAAAAACAAGCTCCACGTCAAATGTCATTGGAAAACTGAAAATAAAACAGTGAACTATCATTAAAAACTAATTAGGGCCGGCCCCGTGGCTTAGCAGTTAAGTGCGAGCGCTCCGCTGCTGGCAGCCCGGGGTTCGGATCCCGGGCGCGCACCGACGCACCGCTTCTCCGGCCATGCTGAGGCCGCGTCCCACATACAGCAACTAGAAGGATGTGCAGCTATGACATACAACTATCTACTGGGGCTTTGGGGGAAAAAATAAAAAATTAAAAAAAAAAAAAAGAGTCATATAAAAACTAATTAAATAGGTAAAACTCAAAACACTCACAACACCAAATATTGGTGAAGATGCGAAGCTACAGGACTCCTCATTCATTGCTGGTGAAAATGAGATTTGGTATCCCTATAATGAAGACAGGAAATTTCCTTCAAAATAAAATACATTGTGGGCCGGCCCCGCGGCTTAGCGGTTAAGTGCGCACGCTGCGCTGCTGGCAGCCCGGGTTCGGATCCCGGGTGCGCACCTACGCACTGCTTCTCCGGCCATGCTGAGGCCGCGTCCCACGTACAGCAACTAGAAGGATGTGCAACTATGACATATAACTATTTACTGTGGCTTTGGGGGAAAAATAAAAATAAATTATAAAAATAAATAAATAAATAAAATACATTGTTACTACATAGAGTAAGATCTAGCAATCCCACTCGGGTATTTTTCCAAATGAACTGAAACCTTATGTTCACAAAAAAGCTACACATGAATGTTTATAGGCACTTTATTCATAAATGGCAAGAGTTACAGTTTTAAACGAGATATCCTTCAAGAGTCGAATAGACAAAAACAATCAGTGGTACATCCATACAATCAGATACTGATCCTTGATAAAAAGAAATGAGGCATCAAGCCATGCAAACACATGGAGGAAACTTAAAAATATATTGCTAAGGGAAAGAAGCCAATGTGACAAGGCTATGATTCCAAGTATGTGACATTTTGGAAAAGACAAAAGTATGAGCCAGTAGGAAGACCTTTGGTTGTGAAGAACTCGTGAGCTGGAGGGAGGGATGAATCAACAGGCGGAGCACAGAGGATTTTTAGGGAAGTGAAACCACACTCTATGATACACAAATGATGGATCCATGTCATTATACATTTACCAAAACCCATACATTATATAGCACAAAGAGTCAATGCTAATGTACACTGAGCACGGTAATGCATCCACATACATTTGGAAACTGTAACAAATGTACCACAGTAATACAAAATGGGAAAAAGAGTGCAAACTCTATGGATGGAGACAGAAGGGTTATGTGGGAACTCTGTAAATTCTGATCAATTTTTCTGAAAATGAAAAACTTCTCTAAAGAAAACTGAAGTCTTTCAAAAACAAGATGAAGACTGATGCATTTCAATTCACCCCGATGACTGAAACAGGACATCTCTCATCCAACTGATTTCAATAAGCCAGTATGGTGCTCTATGAGCCTGAGACCCATAACAGAGGTGAAACTTGCACCAAATGCCTTGTTGGAGAGCAGGGCACTGTATTCTCTGAGAGGTGCCACAGTCACTCTCAGTAGTGTCACAACTCCAAGGTGGATAACAAGTGTCCTGGTGAGTCCTTGTATTGCAGATTTAGTAATGTATAGACAAGAATTACCTTGATTCCTCTTTTGACTATCTCTGATTAAAGAGATTCCCAGAGTTTTTTTTTTTACCAGAAAGGGGCATCTCCCTTTTTCATAAACTCTTAGACATCATCCAACAGTTTGTGAACACATGCAGATGAGGCCATTTTTTGGCTGGTAGTAAAATGACTGCCTGATGTTTGGTTAGATCTGGTGACACTTGTGTTTGGTTCTTCATCAGGGATGTCCCAATTAAGGGATGAAGAGCAACTCATCACTGAGTTCCATCACATATGAATGTACATTGTTGTCCTTAAAGTCTATGTACTCCCCAGTGCTGTGCATTCAGTTAATCCCAAGGAACTACCAGGGAACCAAGGAGTCTGGGAGAGGGGGTGACGTCCTCTATCACCCTAGCATATTTCAATCAACTGAAGAAATGCCATGTACTTCCTGCAGGTGGCATAAGCTACAGGACCAAGATTAGGCTCCATCATAACACAAGTAGGTGTCAGTAGCCAGCCTGAGCTGCTAGGGAGGCTGTTCCTAGGGCCAAAGGCATAATAGGCACCTTGGTAGAGGGTCACATGCTCAGTGTTTGTGAGAGCCCCTATTTTCAAGAGATCTCAGTACCTGGTGACAATAGCAGCTCTAACAGCATATAGTGTGGGGACCAGGGCAGTTTCCTTCATCAGAAGCCTATGGACAACTTAAGGCCCTCCTCCAGAGAGCCTCAAATCACTGCCGTCAGGGTTAGAGGCCTCCTCCGTGACAACTAGTTGCTTCATAGAGTTTAAGGACCCCAGGCTTAAGTTGAGTTTGAAATAATCGCTTTGCTGGGTCAAACTCAGACTGTGTGTGCTGTCCACTATAACCCAGAGGGTCAGGCTCTTTGTTGCAACAGACACAGGGGCAGCAGCAGCAGAGTGACTTAAGAGTCCTAGTGAGCCCTCTGTAATCTTGCTACATACTGGCTGCATTAACCGGTCTCTTACTTCTCACTGAAATTATTGCTCTTTAACCAGTGACCAACTGATGGGCTCAGCTCATTCACAGGATACAATTGTCCTCATAACCCCAGGCTCCCCCATAATGTTGAGGCGACCCCATCCGCAGTCTCACCTTCACTCTAAACACACAGATAGTTTCCACAAAGAAACTATATAATCCAGGACTGCATTAAGGAGGGCCCCATTCCCAGACTCCTGCTCCCAAAGGAAGTAAAACTGCCAAATAGGATTTCTCTGTACATAGAACCAGGCGTGGTGGGTCAACAATGCACACAGGGCAGCACAGCTCACAGGAGGAGCTGCCCAGCAAGCAGCAGCTCACAGTGCAGGAGCCTCCAGGCTTTCTCATGAGCCCGTCCAGACAAGAAGGCCTAGGGGAAAGGGAGGGGTGAGGCTTAAGTATTCAGAAGCCAAACACCAAACATGTGGACCCTGGGCACTCAGTACAAGAATAGACAGAATAAGAAAAACAGGCATTCACACTGGCTTGTTCTTACATAAAGAAACACTAACAGGATGATGAAGCAGTGATCAAAACTGGTCATTTGAGGGGGGCTGGAGTGAGAGCAGAGGAGCCGGGCAGGACATGGAGGCAGGGAGTCTCCTTAAGTTGGTTTCCTCTGTAACAAATTTTTTTAACCTTTCCATGCATAATTTATTTAAAACAAGGAGAGAAATTTATATATACATATTTTCCTACTGTCAATCATTATTTTTAATTAACTTTTGCTTTTAAAAATTAATTTAATTTTAATGTTTCCACATAGGAAACGACACCAAGCTTTAATCCTTAATAAAACTGCAGACAACAAAAATTTAGAAATCCTTTTCTAACAGAAAGGACAAAGGTACCAAGCCTAAAGAAAGGACAAGGGGCATTATAGTTTCCCCCTCCACCTTATTCACACTGGAGATATTTTCAGGAAGGAGCAGCATATTATAATGCATTAGGGGTTTGCCATTAAGCCCTGCAACAAACTAGGAATCTCAAAGATTTATAGAAGCTTTAACCTTTAGCGAAAAGAAATAGAATTCTTAAAATCTAAAACGTTCAATTAAGTGTGCCAACTTCAGGCTCATCTGCTTATTCTATATCTAAGAACTCTGTTCCTGGAAGCTATAAATATCCCCCAAAATAGCAAAATCTTACTAAGATTTTTTGTGTCCTCAGAGGTTGGCTTGGTAACGACCAGGTTGGTCCCAAAACAAGGCTGGATAGAAGAGTGAGTTGCACCCCATGTGCAGCTAGATAAGGCTGGACAGAAACGTGGGTGATGCTCCATTTGCAGCGAAGGGTCCCACCAAACTGCTGTCAGCTCTCAGGGAAATAGCACTGGTTATTATCAGGAATGTTCCAATTAGATTAGATCATTTAAGAAATGTACTTCCATTTCAAAAAGTTAATGACAAATTAAAGATATGACACACCCAAAACAAGACTATATGACCATAAACAAAGTTCACCAAGTTTAACGGCCTTACAGACACCCTCATATCTACCTTTAAAGGAAGACCTCACATAGACCCCTCCCAAAGTGGATGGAGCGCTGAGAGATTTTCTGGTAAATTACTACATTATTCCCTTAAATAGCCAATAGAAACTACAATTAAAATTAGTGAAAAACTTTGCCAAATTCTGGTAAACACCAGAGCTATACTCTATTTTTTTACCCCTCTTGGAGCCTGCAGATGGGATCCTGGGAGAACTGGCAAAAGCTGGGTGTGGGTGAGAATTCTTACCAGAGCCAACTGTCCCCGGATCACTGTCTGTAGTTCCTAGTCAAGAGAGGGAAATAAAATTTCCCACTGTCCCTTCTTTCAAATCCAAATCAGTTGTTACTGACCCTTTCTCTCCAAAATATAGCTATTTCCTTCTCGCTTCTCTTCTTTTATGTCCTAAAAACCTGGCTTGGCTTTCTGCCTGCCCGAGACATGCAAGTTGTTGGTTCTTTCTTTTGGCTATCTTTGGGAGTGACTCTAGACCTTGTAAAGATAACATCTTTTGTACCCTTCTTAGGGACACCACTTGAGTCTAAGAGGTTGTTCAATATTGCCAGAAGTATTCATGGCTTATACCAGCTTATCCTGGCTGAAACCTGACAAGATATTCCAAAGGATTTAATAACTTTATAACCAGAAATTTGGCCAAATTGCAAACTGATATACAGAGCCTGATATAAAAAAATATTTTTTTCCTTCTTCTCTAAACTGAATATACCCTGAGGGAAAGAAAAGCATTCCAACATAGTTGAGTGGGGGTGTCAGTGCTTTAGCATCTAGGCTACAACCCAATTCCTTGAGGAATTGAGAGCAACTGCCCTGGTCTCACAAATCCCTGCAAAACTAGAAATGCAGCTCTACAGGCAGTGAAAATTCCTTTAACCAATTCCCAAACCTTCCCTATTCATTTCCAAAGGCTGATAAATTATTGGCCTTAGGAAACCAAAGTCCTTCTTTGACAAATTTGCATTCCTTCCCTGTGCCACTGAGATATAAACGTCAAAGGAGGTAATTCCTTTACCTAAAAGAGGTAATTCTTAGCAGAAGAAAAATGAAAGGGGAAGGTCATTTGAAACTTAGGCAAATAAAAATCTTTTTAGTGTTTCTCCACAGATATTAGTGAAAGGCTTTAGCAATCTGAGCAGGTAATCTTAACTTATTTCATCTACCAGAAAAACAACTTAGATCCAACTTCTTAATAACTAGTGAGCTACATTGATCATAACATGTGATAACATTATCATAACATGTGATAACATTATCATACTTATCTCACGGCTAAAATTTTAAAATGAAAACTGTAAGGTCTCTGCATTTCTCTGTGTGTTTTCTATATATGTGGCATTTTTCCATCTGTGGATGGTATTACTAAAATTAATTTGTAAAAGAGTTCTATTTAATTGGCTTAAACAAACAAGTGCTTAGTATTCATAAAATTCTCAAAAATATATTATGAGCTAACCAAAATGCTTTTCAGGTTCATATGATCTGGGAAAATATTCGGTATTAAAGCTAGTTTAAGTTTGTTGTTTTAATTAAAATAGACATGTCTTTAGAGTTACTAACATTAAATATAATGCAGACACATGACTCTTACTTCACCTGGGGTTAATAATCATATGATTTCACGTTATCTCTTACCAAATCAGCCAGCAAGAAAAAATAGTTTCAGATGATGGCTGACTTTGTCTAATGTCTAGTAAAGTTTTTGAGGGTAATTAAGAACAAGGAAATTAAACAGTTGTAAGTAAGAAAAAATGCTCCAAGTGTACTTTTTAAATAGTCTCCCCACATCTTTTCGGTAACCTATAATCTATAAGTTTTGCTGAGTTAAGTTAAATGATGAGTTAAGTTAAATTCATTGAATATCCAGATCATTTCCAAATAAGAAAAAATATTGAAACATTAATTACTGAACACATGCTTATCCACTTTTTGCTTTCTTCTACAGAGGAATTAAAGATATTTGGATCTATTAGTAAACAGGTCTTGTGCCATGCTGAAAAACTTACTACGAGGAAGCACATGTTTCTAGATATTATAAAAAGTATTTATAAGCCTGCAAATCCACAGACTGCTAATGTAAAATACAATTCATACTTGGTTGCTTCCTAGTTTTCACTACAAATTAAAAATTTCTAAAGGTTAAAATTTCTATTATATGTAAATAAAACTACTACTAATAATAAGGAAAAGGAATTTTATGTGTCGTCAGGACTGGCTAAGATTGGAATAAATTTAATTAAGTAAATGAATTTTAATATAAAAAGTAACCTGCTGCAAAATTACTATTTGGTCTTCTGTTTGTTAAAAGAACAATCTTTTCCTGAGCTATTGGTATGCTCTTGATAATCAGAGATTATAAAAGGTTTGTTTGTTTTCATTTTTAAGTAATCTGCCTAGAACAAAAAAACAAAGATCTCATGTCTTGTCAAAATAATCACATATGTTCCATCTGGTCTTCATAAGGTCTTTGATTGCTTTAACCCAGTACTCTCAATATTAAAAGAGCTTAATTTTGTTCACAACTATGTAAACTTCTCTATTTGTTTGTGAAATCTTTTATTGCCACTTTGGTCAAATAGATAATTAAGTATTGTTTCATAATGATCTGTAATCCTATTTAGGCAAGTATCTAAATCCTTTTGATATTTTTGCAAACTTCCCAAAATCAAATTCCAAATGAATTGTTTTTTACTTTGACCTAACTTTGAGTTTTTCCAGAGGGTCCCTGGAACATCTCAAAGGATTTCTTCTCTCTCCTTGTAAAAAGGGAGATGTTAAACTAATTATGAACTCTCATCAGATCTTTTTTTTTTTTTTTTTTTTTTTTTAAGATTTTATTTATTCATTTTTTTCCCCCCAAAGCCCCAGTAGATAGTTGCATGTCATAGGTTCACATCCTTCTAGTTGCTGTACGTGGGACTCGGCCTCGCGTTGGACGGAGAAGTGGTGCCTCGGGGCGCGCCCGGGATCCGAACCCGGGCCGCCAGCATCAGAGCGCGCGCACTTAACCGCTAAGCCACGGAGCCGGCCCTCATCAGATCTTTAACCATGGGCTTTTTTAAGTCTTTTGTCATTCACAGAGTTGTTTTACTCTGATGCTTTTACAAAAGTGTTCCTGCAAAAGTGATTCATCCTCAAGGAGATTCAAGGAAAGGACTTTTCGAGAAGTATAAATTTCTGATATTAAGATTGTAAACATGAGCTGTTAAGAATAAAGACTGCTCTTAAATCACCTTGGAAGAAACTATACCACGTCCTCCTCGCTACTCAAATGACAGCCAAACTTCAGGGGCTTGTTCCTTGGATACACACCTCACAGCTGAAGGGGGCCCCACCTGACATGTGGTCCTGTACAGAGGCTGGAGACCTCCAAATCAAATTGATAAGGAAGAGAAGTAACTGACATCAACGTAGACTGCTTCCTCCTAAGATGCCTGATCAAGACTACCTACTGTAGCTACACATAAAACCCTTACTTCTTTTCTTTCTTTCCTTTATTCTGACACTGGCCTGGAAAGATAACACCATCATTTGTGTGTCCCAGGCCACTGCTAAGAAGGGGAACCTCTGGAACTCAGACCAACGTTTTGTTTCAGGCTAGGAGAAAATCTAACTGCCCTTGGCTTGAATGGACAAATGCAACAATCCCTGTGAATGAATATATTAACAATGCCACCTTAGTGAGAGTGGTTTTGATACCAGCTCAAGACAAGGTTGACATAAGGGAAGCCAGATTGTAGAAAAGAAACACTCTGTTGTAACTTTGAATGACCTCTGACTAGCCCAGCTGGTTATGCACCCTCCAGATCTAACTGCTCTGTAGATTTTATGACCCCTGCTTGTGCACGTACCTCCCTGCTGCGATAAGATGATAACTTTGTTCTTTTGAGTTCCTTAGGAATGTGATGACCCCCCTAACAGAGAATCTATGCTGATAGTCATCATCAATGAAAACTGAAAGATCTGGTGTGGCGACTCCCAGTCTGTAACGCCTGAGGGTCAATGTTCCTAACCCCCTCCCCAATAACCCAATGGCCTATATAACTGCTGTAAGATTTTGTGTCCCCTTAAGATGGTTCTTTTGGATATGAGTCAGCCATCTTCCCTCTTGCTAGAAGCTGTAATAAAAAAGTCCTTTTTCTCCTACCACCTTGCCTCTTGACTATTGGCACGTCTTGCGGTGAGCAGAAGGCCCCACGTTAGGTGGTAACAGTTTGTGCCCTCACAGGCTTTATCTTTGTCTGTAGTGGTGATCAGTCATTCTCCTTGGGCCTATGAATGCCTGGGTGGCTGGCGCATAACTGAGCAATGTCTCTTACATCATCTAACTGAGCCCCTAACTTTTCACAAGTGAAATAAGACATCTCACTGAGACAAAAGAGGGATGGAACCCTGCCCCTCACCCTTAGCCACCAGATTCAGCACCTCCCAGCTCATTTATTTTTGAAGTCAAAATAAGCAACCTTCCAACCACAAAACCTTCCCCAAGCAACTGACCCGAACTCCCGCATGTGCACAAAGCTTCAAGATGACCACTATTTGACCTTCCTGGGGTGGTGCTAGTGAGCAACACCACCATGCTGGACCCACTGGGCAGGTGCAGGGACCACAACCTCGACAGGGCATGTGAAGAGACACCACCAGGAAGTGGGAAGCAGAACGCCTCAGGAGGAAGAGAATCATGATTCCAGTCTACTCACTTCACCACAGAAAAGACTCAGGACGACTCCCTTGGTGGAGCCAGCCAGAGAGCCACTTCTGTGCTGTCTCCCTTGTGCTCGAACATAAGCCCCAAGAAAACCTTGCCTGAGACTTTGGTTGGACCTCTTGTCAAAGTTCTGTTACCAACTGTTACCACCTAACGTGAGGCCTTCTGCTCCTTCTGCCCAAAATTTCTATTACACAAAGAGCCTAAGAACTTAGGGTCAGTATCAACACTGGTTGACCCCCCTGACTTTATACTGCTTTGTTAGAAAGGACCTACCAGGAGGCATTCAGGACTCAGGATTCACTTTCTTTGACAAGGCCATACTTCCCTGGTTAGGAGTAAATGTAAATCAGAATACAATCAGAAAACCTCTCCTTAGCTCTTGAAGATATTGCAAAATCCACTGTTAAGACAAGAGCTGCCTAACACAGGTCCTTAGACTCTCTGGCCAAAGTTGTTCTTGGTAAGAGGATAGGCCTTGATTATCTTTTAGCTGAGCAAGGAGGTGTCTGTGCTGTGGCCAACACCACCTGCTGCACCTGAATTTACACTTCTGGGGAAGATGAAACTCAATTACATAAGATCACTGAGCAAGCCACTTGGATCTTTTTATTTATCTATTTATTATTTATTTATTTATTTTGGTGAGGAAGATTCTCCCTGAGCTAACATCCACTGCCAATCTTCCTCTTTTTTTTTTTTGGCTTGAGAAATGGGTAGCCCTGATTTAACATCTGTGCCAATCTTCCTCTATTTTGTATGGGGGATGCCTCCACAGCATGGCTGATGAGTGGAGTAGGTCCTAGCCCAGGATCCAAACCTGCAGGCCACGGAAGCAGAGCACGCGGAACTTTAGCCACTTGGCCATGAGGCTGGCCCTCACTTGGCTCTTTTTAAAAGCTGACTCCTTCAGTGGGGTCTCTCTTTGACTCAAGTGATTTTGACTGGTTTGGGTCTTGGGGACCATGGCTCTAAACTGCACTCCAGATATTGAGAACTATCCTGCTTATTATAATCATAATAAACTTCCTGTTGCATTGTATTCTCTCAAAAGCTTTATTTTTTTTTT
The DNA here is from genome assembly GCF_057802395.1 of Ceratotherium simum simum. Lineage (NCBI taxonomy): Eukaryota > Metazoa > Chordata > Mammalia > Perissodactyla > Rhinocerotidae > Ceratotherium > Ceratotherium simum. Next base: position 3,152,089 of record NC_141938.1, on the reverse strand, counting down.
AATTTTTTATTTATTTATTTTTTTCCCTCAAAGCCCCAGTAGATAGTTGTCTGTCATAGTTGCACATCCTTCCAGTTGCTGTACGTGGGACGTGGCCTCAGCATGGCCGGAGAAGTGGTGCGTCGGTGCACGCCCGGGATCCGAATCCGGGCCGCCAGCAGCGGAGCGCGCGCACCTAACCGCTAAGCCACGGGGCCGGCCCTCAAAAGCTTTAAATGCATGTTTGCAGCCGCTAACCAGCAAGCAAATGATCTGCCTAAGACTGGCACATCAGAAAAGGAATGAAGAGATGACTGACTTAAAGATTGTGAACCTGAAGCCTTGACCTGTGAATGTCACAGGGGTTAAGGAGAAAAGGCATGAGACCGGATACCACCTAAAGGAACAACAAAATCTGAGAGAATTTCACAGCAGTAGCTCAAAGTGATGCTAATGCATTAGATGTTGATCACATCTCTCAGTTAACCCGAGAGTCTGATCAACAAGGGGAAATTGTGAAAACAGAAAACCAGAGGCCCCAAATGAAGTCACTTTTGCTAGGCCCACATCACCAAACCAGGGCTAAATACCTAACCTAACTACAGCTTCAACCTTCCCCAGGGATGTAGTCTAACTGGTCATTCTGGGATTAACTGGTCAGCACCAATGAGGTAATGTGCCACATGGGCCCTCTCCATTGCCCAAAGGAAGATGAGGTAATCCACCTGATAAGACCATTTTGTCCCCAAAGGAAAGTGACCTTGCCTAAAATAATCCTTTTTTTCTGTTTATAACTTCCTTGTCCTGCTTTTAAAACTCTTCCCTGTCTGTAGCCCTTTGGAGCTCCTCTCTACTTGCTAGAGATGGGATGCTGCCCAATTGATGAATTGCTCAATAAGCCAATTAGATTGTTAAAATTTACACAGTGTAATTTTTCTTATTCAACATATTAAAAATATAGTTCATACACCTTTTTGTTTATCATGAATTTTTTATTACGAATATTAAGTTTTAAATATTCAGCCTGAGATTTAAAAGTGTGTCTGAAGGCTGCTCCTACCATGAATTCTAGCATTGGCATCTAGATTCCCCATGTAGATAACAATGTAATTCATTTCTTGTGTTTTCAACATTTATGTAAAAAGAAGAAATTTAAAGCACATTTTTTTCTTCCCTTTGATATGCAAAGGTCAACTGGTTTACACTGTGAAATATGCTTTGCTTTCCAGTTCATGTAAAAATAAATCCTGCACCTATTTTCATATCAACAGTGGTGTGCCACCACATACGTGATGGAGAACACTGGAGAGCTGATGCTACTGTCCCTCACCAGGCCATCTCTGGTGAAAGACAGGACCTAATGGTCAGCAGGATTAGTCAAACTCCAGGTAATCACGCTAGAAGATTCCTTGGCCAACAGTCGACTTCATCTTCACATTTTTATAGACTTTTACCTTATTGCCAATGGTCTAGCTGCCTGGCAACAAGAACAACATCAACTCTTCATCCAAGGTCAACTTTTTGGGAGAAAGGTCTCTCGTATAATCTTGGTCATAATTACTCAAATACATAAGGAGGTTACACACGTCTCTGCATGAACTAAAAATCAAAGTGGAGAGCCTCAATTCAAACCTCAGGCTGATAAATTATTACAATTTCTGAAACACATACTGACACCTCAGTTGCACTCAGAAGCAAAGTAATCAAACAGGAGGTGGGAGGCAGGCTTTGGCGTATCAAGACAGTGACGTGCCCAATGTCTCCATGGGAAGATGTGAACTGCTTATTTGAATAAGCTGTAGAAAGACATGGTAATAATACCCAGTATGCTACAGACTCATAAGACTGTAATGTTATTCTGTAAAAGTAGAACACTACACTATACACTACAAAACTCAATTATACATGTTAATTATATATAGTATATTCCTCTTACATATAATATATACTAATTATGTATAATACTATACTATACTATACATTACCTATACTATATACAGGCAATATTCCAAATATACTCTCTGTATATACACATAAATACTATATTTTACATTCCCTTTCTATATATATACACACAAAGAAACACACTGTATGCAGCATTAGATAATTTTATACTATATACTACATTATAATACAGTACAGAAATATTTCTTTTTAATATAGACGAAAAAAATCCTCAACAAAATACTCGTACACTGAATCCAACAATATACAAAATGACCTAAACACCATGATCATGTGGGATTTAACCCAGAAAAGAAATGATGATTTTACATCTGAAAATGAATTAACATAAGAAATCATTAATAGAATAATCATCAAAAACTACAGGATCATCTCAATAGATACAAACAAGCATGAGAGAAAGTTCAACACCCCTTCACAAGGAAAACACTCAATAAACTATGATAAACAACCTCAGTAAACTACCTCAACCCAAAATAAAGCATCAATGAAAAACCTACAGCTGACATTATTCTTGATAGAGCAAGACTGAAGCCTTTCTCTCTAAGATCAGAGAGAAGACAGAGATGTCTGCTCTTACCAGTTCTACCCAACGTGGCAGGAAAGGTGCTACCAGGCAATTAGGAAAGATCATGGTGGGCCGGCCCCGTGGCTTAGCGGTTAAGTGCGCGTGCTCCGCTACTGGCGGTCTGGGTTCGGATCCCGGGCGCGCACCGACGCACCGCTTCTCTGGCCATGCTAAGGCTGTGTCTTATATACAGCAACTAGAAGGATGTGCAACTATGACGTACAACTATCTACTGGGGCTTTGGGGAAAAAAAAATAGTATTAAAAAAAATTAAATTAAATTTAAAAAAAAGGAAAGATTATGGAAAAAACAATCATTCCAGATTTCAAAGGACATACACACAGAGCCCCACAGACAGACATAAAGAATCACATGGACTTTGTCACGGCGCATATAGGAGGACACACACACACACAGACACAAACTCACAAACCCTCAGAGTTAATGGCTCACAGACACACAGATGTTCCCATAGACACACAGAGCCCAGGCCCTCTGCACTCCTCCCCAGTTTTCTTTCCACTTTTGGGCCAATCATCATCAGACATATGGTGTACTTTTATTTACTTTTCTTTTTTCTTCTCTCCTAAATTGTCAGCTTTAAAGGGAACAGGGATATTTAATCCACTTTGTTCACCAAAGCACCTACCAGAAGGCTGGTCACATGAACACTTCTTGCGTATCAGGGCTCATACAGAGAAAGACAGACAGATACACTCATATGGAAGCTTTACACAAACCTCTTCAGAGGCCCAGGTCTTCACAAAGTGAATTGTTCTCACTCCCATCATGCATGGTAGAGGGTTGTCTCCTGGCTCCAAAAGCAATAGTGTCTCAGCCCCTCCAGATGGGAAGGGATTTCACCCTTCCTGCCACCACACAGTACAAAAAAGTACATCTCTACAAAAACACAAATGGGAGGCTGGATGGCAGAGTCAGAGCCCAATATGGCTGGAGTCATGATGTTCCAGCCCCCTCTCACTGCTACAAATGCATCCAGAAACTCACTCATCATGAATTGTCCCTTTGCTTTTCTATTGTAACCTCAGAGAGGGGACAAAAGATGAATATTTCCTTGCTCAGCACCCACGTCCTCTGCTGCAGACTCCTTGGTAAACATTACCTCTGCTGTGGACTCATATTCCCACAGACCTCACTCAGTCCCCCCACGGTGGCCCCACCATCTTAACTGAACACTTTCTCCTTAGGATCAGTGTCCAATTTGTACCCTTGAGATTTAATTTATGGAGGAGACTAAGTGACAACATGGACAGGCTAGCATCATTGAAAGAATTTTATCTTGGGAACTTACAGTTCCCAAGATAAGGGGCACGCCATGCCAGGCAGGGTCACAGCAGATGCATCAGGTTTGCTTGGGAGGCAGAATCAGGAGTGAGAAAAAACCTAGGCCACAGCCTTTATCTGTGGTTAAGAGTAAGCAGCTTAGGACTGGCTACTTTGGACAATTCCAGCAGCCTTTGGGGCCTAGGGATGGTCCTCAGACTTCTGGTACCTGGCCCTGGGTTGGTTTAGGGCAGGGGATATAGTGTCTTGGTGTGCGAGAGGTGGATAAGGAGGTCTGTAGGGACAGGGCACTGGACCGGGTGGTGTGCACATGAAAGGCCTGCTCCAGACAAGCTGTCCACTGCCAACGGGGAGTTAGGTCCCCCTGGGGGGGGGGGCAGTGTCTCCTTATGTCTGAGAGGCCCCCCAAGATGTCAAAACATCTTAAGAGACAGAAAATAAAACACATGATTAACACAATCAGAAAGAAGACAAGGATTTGTCTGCTCACATCAGTTCAATTCAACACAGTGAGGAAGGTGCTACCAGGGCAATTAGGCACCAAATGAAATAAAAGCATTCCAGATTTTAAGGACACACACACACCCCCCCCCCAGAGAGACACACAAAATCTCAAAGGCTTTCCCCCTGGACATACATGTGCACACACCCACACACAGACACCCAAAGTCACAAACCCTCAGAGATAACGGTGCAGAGACACACACACAGCCCAGGCCCTGAAGAGGGGAGAGTCAGGGCCCACAATGGCTGCAGTGATCATAGTGTTCCAGCCCCTCACGCTGCTATGATCACTTCCAGAAACGTGTCCCTCACCACGTGCCCCTTCTTCCCTTTGCTTTCCCATTGGAAGCTCAATGTAGACAAAAAGGATCTATGTGTCCTCACCCAGCCACCATGTCCTGTGCTGTGGTCTCTGCCATCTGGGATCCATCAGCCCCTGAGGTCTGACCTACGTGCAGCCCTCAAGTGGGTCACCCTGGAGGCCATCCTCACCGAGGCCCTGATCACTGCCCCGCCATGAACGTTCACTAATGGGGGAATGGAGGCCTTGAGACCTCAGACCCCAGGTCTCCCAGCCACAGAGACATCACCTTGGGGGCGCAGGGAAGCAGTGGAAGTTGCTGAAAGAGCAGGATGGGATGTGACCTGGCGCAGGCCTGCCTTCTCCCTTCAACAGTGTGCATGGCTACTGACAAAAGGGGGGCACCACCTCCTGCTCCTGCGTACTTCAGGAGCAACGGAAATTCCTGCCATTTCCCACCACGCCTTCCTTTGGCATGGTGCCTGTTGAATTTTGGGAGAAAGTAGCTGAGATCACCATTTACCACAGGCCTCAGGGCTGGAACTCTGCAGGGTGAGTCCTGTTCCAGAAAAAGTAAGCACCAGCCTTGGTGGGTGGGCTCCAAATTCACTGTGGAGGGGGGTTCTGAGGTGAGCGAGCTGGGCATGGTCAGCATATGAGCCACTGAAACCACAGGATGCAACGGCCAGAGATCTCAGGGAGAGGGATGTAGGTACAGCCAGGAACCTGAGGCACCTGAGGGACTCCCAGAGCTAGGACAAGGGAGGGCATCTCTTTTTGACATTGTTGGTGGTATTGAGACTACTGTGAAATTTATGTGACAGTGGTGAGTACTGTGTTGCAGGGGACTGTGCCTCATGACATGGGTTCTGGGCTCTGCCATTGCGTCACCTCACAGTCACCTGGGGTTACAAATGTGAAAACAAATACAGGAAATCTCATCTAAAATGGAAGCCACGAAGGAGAAACTCTCACCCACTGCTACTCACCATACCTTGCAGACTGCAAACAAGAACTGTCCCTCCCATTCCCCAGCAGGAAGCAGCTTACTTTACAGACCCCAGCAAAGGGAGGAAGAACTTCTCCTCGCCCAGCAACAGCCCAGCCAATGAGAAACCACCACACTCAGCCACTGTCACCCCCCTGAACTCTCCTTCTCCTGCAATGGACTTCTGTTCCAAACGGCCCCTCCCAGCTTCCCCCTTTCCTCTATAAAAGCCAGCCCATCTGTTCTGTTCCCTCTGCCTGCCTATGGTTCACCATAGTTTGCATGTCCTGATTTGTATTTCCTCTACTATTACCAAATAACACATTTTCCTGGTAAAATAACTGGCTCTTTTGATTTTAAGCTCAACATAACAGAAAATTTCCAGAGTGGGACAGGTGTTGCATTTAAACATGTTTCCCAGCAAGAAGGTACCAAGTAGGGCTGAATTCAGAAACTCAAGAAGAGCTGGAAATGGCCTCAAGACCTGCTCTGGGAAGACATGATGTTGATGCCCCAGGATTAGATGAGGATGCACCCAGGCAGATCCCACTGTGGAGATGTGTTAGATGCACCTTTATGTTTCAGACCACCGCATTCGTGGGATATGACCCGAGAAACCTGGCGTCAACTCAGACAGATGCCAGGAGCCCTATCACTTTCTCACCAGTTATGTGAATGACACGAGGGCAGGTGTAGTCCCAGAGGGAGTTTTCTAACTTCAGACCAGGTACCAAGAAAAGTCTATAGTGGCCTCTATCCTTTTTCCCCACGCCTTACACTTTGTCCCTAAGAAGGAACCGAAAGTGGTGAAAGAACATGTTGCACATGTAGCAATCAAGTTCAGGAGAGTTTCACATTCTCCTAGCATGTGAAGACGTTTTTGTTGTTTTCTATCCATTGTTTTTAGTATAGACACATACTATTTTAAGAGTAGTTGTGTTGTGAGGTTTCACAAATGTATAGTTATACCACCATCAGGATGGAGAACACTCATCACCCCAAAGGAACACTCTCATGGTGCCCATTTGTACTGAACCCTCCCACCCTTAAGAAGTGATCTGTTTTAGGTTCCTATACCTTTGCCTTTTCCAAAATGTCATGTAAGTGGAACACCATGTTGCCTTATGAGTACTACTTGGAAACTGTGATGCCATGTTTGTAAAAGTGCATAATTATACACCTGGCAGTGTTCTTGTGAGTTTGAAATTTTTGACATTGCCCAGGAGAGGGGCACACATTATGCCTTCAAAACTAAGAGATTCCTCTGTTATAAGCTATGTGGATTTGGGAAAAACCCTGTACTTAACTTTCTTCATTTGGATCATGGGAGGAAGGATAGGGGCAGGGGATCAAATGCAATACTAATAATTATAAAATCATATAATCTCTACACTGCTAAGAAAATATAAGTTAGCACTGAAAATAAAGGGAATAAGTTTGGATTTCCATTGTTTTTTTTTGTGAGGGAGATCAGCCCTGAGCTAACATCCGTGCTAATCCTCCTCTTTTTGCTGAGGAAGACTGGCTCTGAGCTAACATCTATTGCCAATCTTCCTCCTTTTTTTCCCCCCAAAGCCCCAGTAGATAGTTGTATGTCATAGTTGCACATCCTTCTAGTTGCTGTATGTGGGATGCGGCCTCAGCATGGCCAGAGAGGCGGTGCGTCGCTGTGCACCCGGGATCCGAACCTGGGCCAGCAGTAGTGGAGCGCGCGCACTTAACCGCTAAGCCACGGGGCCGGCCCTCCATCGTTTTTTAATGAAACAAACGGTGTCAAGTTTTACCCCATCCTCCATATCATCTCCTGGAAATGCAAACATGTGGAAATGATCTCTAAAAACAGCAAACATGGGCTTTGGGGTCTCTGCACATCACTGAAGCAAAAACCTCCCAGCTACTCCTCTTATAAAAAGACATAGAAATTTCCCAATCTGAGGATGTCAAATTTACCTCCTTTGCCACCACACAGGATATTACTCAAAATGACACTGTGTGTCTACAGCTCACCTCAGTTATTCCTTGGATCGTTACCCTCTAAACATTCACAGCTCTTTTTAGTGTTTTAACCAGGAAATCACATTGAACTTGCACAGACATCACTCTACTCATAGGAAACGCATGATGGGCTACAACTGTGCAGATGACCAGAACCCTTCCTCAAACTGGGAGAAACCTGAGGGTCTCATGGGGAACAAATGGTGTCACTCAGTCTGAATAGCAGCAAAATGATATGCTGATTCAAAAGGCAATCTCAAATCCTTTTAATTGATATTAAACAGAAACATAAATACCACAAATACCTGAGGCCAAAAGCAATGGAAGTCTCGAGTTCCAGACACCCATGTATCTGGATCAGGATCAAATAGCACAGGCAGTAAAATGATTAACCATGGCTAAAACAAAGATGAACTCTGTCTATGCCTTTATCTTTATGGGGAGCCATTGCTATTTGTCACAAGAATGTAGGACTTTCAGTGTTGCTGTCCATTATTTACATTCATACCCGAGCAGTTCCTCCAACAGTGCTTAAGATGTATTAGATGGGCAGGCCCCGTGGCTTAGTGGTTAAGTGCGTGTGCTCCGCTGCTGGCGGCCCACGTTCGGATCCCGGGCACGCACCAATGCACCACTTCTCCAGCCATGCTGAGGCCACGTCCCACATACAGCAACTAGAAGGATGTGCAGCTATGACATACAACTATCTACTGGGGCTTTGGGGGGAAAAATAAGTAAATAAAATTAAAAAAAAAAAAAAGATGTATTAGATGGTGTGAAAAGATCAATGATGGTATCCACACTCAGTGAGGCCCCTACCTACCATAGAGAAGATATACATCTATCAGTGGATGAATGGATACAGAAGTTTTGGTATATATGCATACAATGGCATAGTATTCAGCCATAAAAAACCAAGGAGGGGCCACCCCGGTGGCATAGCAGTTAAGTTCACATGTTCTGCTTCTGCGGCCCGAGGTTCACAGGTTCCGATCCTCGGCGCGGACCTACTCACTGCTCATCAAGCCATGCTGAGGCAGCGTTCCACATAAAAGAGCTACAATACAACTATGATACACAACTATGTACTGGGGCTTTGGGGAGAAAAAAGAAAAAAGAGGAAGATTGGCAACAGATGTTAGTGCAGGGCTAATCTTCCTCAAAAAAAAAAAAGGCAATTCTACCATTTGTTAAAACATGGATGAAACTTAAAGGCATTACACCAAGTGAAAGACATCAGACAGAGAACAACAAATACTTCACGATCTCACTTATATGTGCAATCTAAAAAAAATAACAAACTACTCAGCAAAAGAGATCAGACTTGTGCTTACCAGAGTCGGAGAGTGGGGCGTGGGGAGAGAAGCAGTTGGAGGAAGGTGGTCAAAAGGTACAAACTTCCAGTTATAAGATAAACTAGTACCAGGGATGTAATGATAACTCTAGCTAACACTGCTGTATGATATATAGGAAAGCCATTAAGAGAGTGAATCCTAAGAGTTCTCATCACAAAGAGAAAATTTATTTTCTTTATTCTCTTCTTCTTTCTTTTCATTTTATCTACATGAGACATGGATGTTAACTGACCTATTGTGGTAACCATTCCACAATATGTGAAAATCAAACCATCATGTTTTATATCTTAAATTTATACAGACATGTATGTCAATTTATTTCTCAATAAAATTGGAAAACAAGAGTCAGAAACTTCTGGTCTCTGGTCTGTCATGCAAGAAACTCAGAAGCCAGATTCCAGTCCTCAAAAGAAGAAAGCCAAAAGACCTGAAATCAACAACTCTTCCATCAGAGAATTGAGATCACAGGATAAACCATTGTCTCCATAATTAGAGACAGAAAAGTAATCATTTAAAAAAATACCAAAAATATTCTGTTCTAAACAAGGCATGTCCTAAAAAACATCTATTTCACAAGAGCACAACTGACGGGGGTCTTCCCAGAGCCTAACTTACCAAGGGCACTGAAATATCCAACTACAGCATCTGCCAGCCTTTTCTACTCTTAAAGGTTAGGCAACTGTGAAGATGACAGAGTTGTTTTCCCCTCCTGACACCAAATACTTGGTGTCTGTTCCAATGTCACTTCTCCAACACTACATCACCAAAGAGGTGTCTGACAGTTCAATTCAGTTCTAACACTAACTACCCAGAGTTCACGTCAGACTCCACAGGTTAAGAGCTCAGTCCCACAAACTGCCCCTTCTTTAGATGCCAACCACAAACGGGGTGCCCAGGCCACCAACATTTCTACTCAGCCATCTACAGATTCACAGACTCTCTCAACACCTCATTACATTTGGTAATTTACTGAAAAGATTCTGAGACCTCAGCAAACTGCTTTACTTATTATTGATTTACTATAAAGAACACAAGTCAGGAACAGACAAAAGGGAGAGATACATAGGGCAAAGTAGGGCAGTGGTATGGACGAGGGGGAGTGGAATTGGAGGGGGCTGCAGAGATTCCACATCCTCTCTGGACACTCCACCCTCCCAGCACCTTGATGTGTTCACCGACCCAGAAACTTGCTGAATTCTGTCTTTAACAATTCTGATGGAGGTTTCATTACATGCACACAATTTATTAAATTATTGGTCATTGGCCATTGGTCAACTGAGTCTCCAGCCCCTCTTCTCTCCACAGAGGCTGGGAGCTGGGGCTAAAAGTTTGAAGCCTCTAATCAAGGCTTGTGTTTCTGGTGTCCAACCCCCTTCCTGAAGCCATCCCTCGGAGCTGGCCAAGAGTTGCCTCATTAACACAAGACACTCTATCACCCTTATCACTCAAGTAATTCCAAAGGCTTCCAGAGGTTTCTGCTAGGAACTGAGGACAAAAACCAAATATATTTCTTATTATATCTCAGTAGGTCAAGCTCAGGGACAGAGACTCACTAAAAGATTAAGCCCAAATCATTGGACTAAAGAATGCTTCCTGGGCCGGCCTGGTGGCGCCGCTCTACTGCGGTGGCCCGGGGTTCGAAGGTTCAGATCCCGGGCACGCACCAACACACTGTTTGTCAAACCATGCTGTGGCGGCATCCCATATAAAGTAGAGGAAGATGGGCATGGATGTTAGCCCAGGGCCAATCTGCCTCAGCAAAAAGAGGAGGATTGGCATCGGATGTTAGCTCAGGGCTGATCTTCCTCACCACAAAAAAAAAAAAGAATGCTTCCCTCTGTCCACACCTACCTCTACATCAACTAGGCTCTTGTTTAATACTAGTGGACTACACTGAAAGGACTAGATGCTTTCCAGTAACATCAAGAGGAAGGCAAGGATGTCCCTCCCCACCACACCGAATCAATCTTATACTGGAATTCCTAGCTAATGCAATTAGACACAAAAAGGAAATAAAAGGTACATAGGTTGAGAAGCAGGAAATAAAACTGTCCTTGTGGCACAAGATTCTCTATGGAGAAAATCTCAAAGAATCCTCAGTAACAAAGAAAACCTCTTGAACTAATAAGAGAGTAGAGGAAGGTTGAAGGATAAAAAGTTAATATACAGAAGGCAATTTTTTCCCACAGTTCCACACAAATATAGTGAACTCATCTTTGACAAAGGGCCAAAGGCAATTCCATGGGAAAACATAGTCTTTTCAACAAATAATGCCAGAAAAACTAGTCATCCACCTGCAAAAAAAAAAAAAAAAAGAATGTAGACACCGACTTTACATTCTTCACAAAAATTAACTCAAATGACTCATAGAGCTTAGTATAAAATGTAAAACTACAACACTTCCTAAAAGATAAAATAGAAGAAAATCTAGGTGACCTTGGGTTTGGTGATTAATTTTTAGATAGAATCCCAAAAACAAGATCCAAGGTAGAAAAAAAAAATTGTTCTGCCTTCATTAAAAAGAAAAGCTCCACTTGGTGAAACACAGTGTCAAGAGAATGACAACACAAGTCACAAATCTTTGAAAATCACTTATCTGATGAAGGACTGATACCCAAAACATCCAAAGAAATCTTAAAACTCAACAAAAAGAAGACAAACAACCCAGTTAAAAATGGGCAAAAGATTTGAACACACACTTCAGTGATGATATGCAGATGGTAAATAAGCACATGAAAACATGCTCAAAAACGTATGTCACTAGGAAACGGCAAATAACAGAAGAATGAGACATCACCAGACACTTATTACAACGGCTGAAATGAAAAACACTGAGAGGGCTGGCCCCGTGGCTTGGCGGTTAAGTGCGCGTGCTCCGCTGCTGGCGGCCTGGGTTCGGATCCCGGGTGCGCACCGGCGCACCACTTGTCCGGCCATGCTGAGGCTGCGTCCCACATACAGCAACTAGAAGGATGTGCAGCTATGACATACAACTATCTACTGGGGCTTTGGGGGAAAAAATAAATAAATAAAATTATAAAAAAAAAAAAAAAAAAGAAAAACACTGAGAACACCGAACGATGGTGAACGTGGAGCACAGGAACCCTCATTCAGTGCTGGTGGGAAAGGAGAATGGTATGCCCATGTGGAAGAAAGGCAGTTTCTTAAAACTAAGCCTACTGCATACGATGCAGTAATCATGTTGTTTGAACTTACCCAAACGACTTGAAAACTGATGCTCACAAAAACCCTGCACATGAATGTTTATAGGAGCTTTCTGCATAACTGTCAAGACCTAGATGTAACCAAGATAATTTCAATAGGCAAATGGATAAACAATCACTGGTACATCCATAGGATGAAATATTCTTCAGTGATGAATAGAAATGAGGTTATCAAGCCACAAAGACATGGAGAAAATTTAAGATCATATTTCTAAGTGAAAGAAGCCAATATGACAAGGCTACACACTGTATGATTCCAAGCATGTCACACTCTGATAAAGGTATAAGACACTGAAAGGTCATTGGTTGCCAGGGATTTGGGGTGGGAGGGAGGGATGAATGAATAGATGGAGCACAGGAGATTTTTAGGACAGAGCAAGTACTCCACAGGATACAGAAATGATGGAGACATGTCATTTTCCATTAGCCAAAGCCCAGAGATTGTATAACACAGAGTCAACACTAATGTAAACTGTGAACTTTCATGCATCAAATTGGCTCATCAAATGCAACAAATGTCCCACAGTAATACAAGATGTAACATATAGGGCAAACTGTGCAGGCAGAGGGGTCATGTGGGAAATCTCAAAACTTCCAATCAAGTTTTCTGTAAACCTGAAACTGCTCTTAAAAAAAAGTAGTCTTGGGGGCCAGCCTGGTGGCACAGCAGTTGGGTTCACACGTTCTGCTTTGGCAGCCCACGGTTCGCCAATTCGGATCCTGGGCACAGACCTACTCACTGCTCATCTAAGCCATGCTGAGGCGGCGTCCCATAGAGTAGAGCTACAAATCTACAACTATGATATACAACTATGTACTGGGGCTTTGGGGAGAAAAAAAAGAAAAAAAAAAGAGGAAGATTGGCAACAGATGTTAGCTCAGGGCCAATCTTCCTCAAAAAAAAAAGAAAAAGTTGGGGCCCGCCCCGTGGGGAAGCAGTTAAGTGCATGCACTCTGCTTTGGTGGCCTGGGGTTCGCAGGTTTGGATCCCGGGTGTGCACTGACGCACCGCTTGTCAAGCCATGCTGTGGCGGCATCCCATATAAAGTAGAGGAAGATGGGCATGGATGTTAGCCCAGGGCCAATCTTCCTCAGCAAAAAGAGGAGGACTGGCATCAGATGTTAGCTCAGGGCTGGTCTTCCTGGCAAAAAAAAAAAAAAAAGTAAAGTCTAGGGCTGGCCCCATGGCATAGTGGTTAAGTTTGGTGTGCTCTGCTTCAGTGGCCCAGGTTTGTAGGTTCGGATCCCAGACATGGACCTACACCACTTCTCAGCCATGTGGTGGTGGCGACCCACATTACAAAAATAGAGGAAGATTGGCACAAGATGTTAGCCCAGGGCTAATTTTCCTCAAGCAAAAAGAAAAGAGGAAGATTGGAAACAGATGTTAGCTCAGAGCAACTATTCCTCAGCAAAAAAAAACCAAAAGAGCAAAGTAAGGTCTACTAGGGAAAAAAAAGATAAAGAAAGGCACTATATTCACCCCTAATGACTCATGACAAAAACAGATCATCTTTCAATCCATTAATTTGAACTTATTTCAATAAGCCATACTAGGGCTCTATGAGGCCTGCACCTGAGACTTGGAAGAGAGGAGAAACTTTCACTGAATGCCTTGTTTAGAGCCCAGCACTGTATATTCTGAGAAGTGAAATGAGGGCCTTTGTTACTATCAGTAGTGTCTGGAACTCCCACGTGGACAAAGAGTGTCCTGGTGAGGCTTTGTGTGTGGCCTTCATATGTGTAGAGACAAGTGTGATTTTGGTTTCTATTGTAGGCAACTGTGAGGCAAGAGATTCCTGGAGTTCTTTTCCACAAACGGGCAACTCTCAGGGAATCACCCACAGTCTGTAAAGTCCGCAGCTGGAGCCAACTGTTGGTCGGTGCTAAGATGACTGCTGGATGTATGGTCAGTGTGATGACCCTTGTATCCAGTCCTTCATCAGAGATGTCCCAATTAAGACAGGAAAAGCAGCAACTCTGCCTGAGCTCCATGTGTACAAATGTGGTGCTGTCATCCCTAAAGTCTATGAACTCCCATTGCTTTTCACTCAGGGAGTCCTAAAGATGTCCCAAGGGAGCCTGGGGTTCTGGGAAAGGGGTGGCCTCCTTCAACACCCTGGCACGTAGCAGGAGACTGAGGACAGGGAAGACACCTTCTCCTGCAGGTAGGATATCCCAAAGGGCCAAGTTTGGCTCCATCATGTCACTAGGGGGTCTTGGTAGCCATGCTGAGCTCTTGGAGTGCTACTTCCAGGTCACAAGTCAAAATGGACTGCTGGATAGATGGTCCCATGCTCAGGGCCATCTACTTTCAGGATAGCCTCACAAGCAAAGATCATTACAGCTCAAATGACATATAGTGTGGGGCCTAGGGCAGGTTTTTGCATCAGAAGCCTATGGACAACTTAAGGCCATCATGGGTCCCCCAGGAGGCATGAGAGAAGGTCACTGAAGCCTCTATAGTGAAGGAGTCTCTTGGGCACTAACAGGAGTGTTGGTTGTATGACAATTTGAAGAGTGTCTCCTGTCTTTTGTGCTGGAGGGTGGCAAATTTTCAAGTGACAACACAAATGGGGTCAAGTAAAACTCATAAACAAGGAATATACTGCCTCCCAAACATCAAGAGAACCTAGTAGACGTGGGTGCTGAAGGGAACAATAGCTATTTCTTCATGGTGTCAGCAAAGGAGCAGGTCTCAGATTATCAAATAATTTCCAGAAATCTAACAAAGTTGTCAGGGCCTCATATTATATGCATGGAAATGTCTCATCAATTTTTGTGAGCTCCTTTTTTCAATATTTGTATGCTCTGAATGTCCTCAGAGGAGATGTCATTAATGTAACATCACACCCGTGTTCTTGGAGAAACCAGGATGCAGTTCGGATCCTGCTGCAAGGACTGTGTGGGAGGGCACAGCTGTTGAAGATCCATGAGGATAATCCAGTAAAGGTGCATCATGTCCCTTCAGAGGTGAAGGCCAAGTGCAGCTGAGAGGCTGTTGACATAGGCACTGACAGAACAGACTTAGCCAAACCTGTGAGAGCAGGATATTTATCACTTCCTGATTGGTTGTAGTCAGTAATCTCCACACTGTTGGGGACTGGGTATAGAGGTCTGTGTGGTGCAACCATAGCCTCAGGTTGAGGTAAACCACTCTGAGGTATCATTCATCCTTTCCAGGTTTAATAACAGGACAAATTGGACTGTTAGAAGCAGCACTGGGAATAGTCAACCCTTCACTAACTAGGTTTCCTATACAGTTTTCAACCCTTTAAGGCCCTCGGTAATTTACATTGGGCCATATTAACTACTTTTTTGGGGGATAAGGTCCCTGGAGTCCCAATTTGTCAAGCCAATTTGTAAGTGGTAAAGATTTCAGTTAATTTTAATTCTTGATCATTGGATCAGAGCTTCCCAGCTCACCACGGGACATTTTAGGACAAAGGGTACTATGACCATGGAGAGTTTAGGCAAGCCCATGTTCTGATGGATATAGATGAAACACTTTGTCCTATTCGTCCTCTATATTATACTCATTAACACCCCTAAGATCATCAGGGGCACCTTCCTTACATTTAGTGGGATCCCAGGTATAACTGTAATTTGACACCTAGTATTGATTAACTGCTTGAAGGTTTCTGAATTAGTGCATTACATCAGACAGCAAAATTAATTCAGAACCTATGTTATAGGGGCCCAAAGCCAAGCAGTGTACCTTTATCTGTTTTGTTATGTAAATTCTTCAAGATATTTGGGATTTTCAGTTGGGGCAAACTGTGGACCTTTGATTCAGTATTTTACCTATTGTTTCCTTCCTCCTGATCTTTCCTGCTTTGTTTCCTTCGTTACAGGATACACTTCAGGGAGGGAGTGCCTCTCTATCCTGGGGTATCTATAAATTTTTTCCATCCAAGAGCCTCCAAACAGCCTCCCCTACGACAACTGGTTGCTTTATAAGGTTTAAACCCTGGGCTTAAGTCAGGTTTGAACTAATACCTTGTGCCACTCGGGTGCCATGGGTGTTGTCCCCTATAACCTGAAGGTCAGGATCTTTGTCACAGTAGAGGCAGGGGCAGCAGCAGCAGAGGCACTTAAGGGTCCAGGTGAGCCCTCTGGTGTTAGGAGTGTGGACTCAGCCCACCACCTACTACCTGCCTTTTCCCTTCTCTTTTTTTTTAAAAATAACTTCTCTTTCAGGAGTGACCATCTGACGGACCCGCCATTTGGAAAGGGTACAGCCCCTGTCTACCACCCCATCCTTGGGGAATGTTGGGCCAACACAGCCTCTGTCACAGCTTCACTCTAACACACAGATAACTCCTAGCAAAGATGTTGACCCAGGACTCATTTAAGGAGGCCCCAATCCCATAGTCCTGCTGCCGAATGCCTACAAATTCCTCAAACTGCCAACTCTGCTCAGCTGAACCTAGAACTGAGGCTTGGTGGGTCAACAGTGCAACACGGGGCAGCACAGCTCACAGCACAGGCTCCCCAGCAAGCAGCAGCCCACAGTGCAGGCCGCCACCAGGCAGCAGAGCAGGTGAGCAAGTCAGAGCAGGAGAAGACAGACCCACGGGTGGGGGTCATGTCTGGACATGCTGCTCAGGGCACAACTGTTATGGTCACTGCAGAGGGGTGGGTCCCTTGTGGAGACAGATCCAGGGTGGCGCGCGCGCGCGCACACACACACACCCCCCCACAGACACAGGGTAGGAAAAGCCTTAGGACTCACATAATAGAGGTCTGAGGGGGAGGGCAGGTCAGCCTCTCAAGCGGCTCTGGAAGGGCTCAGAAAGCAAGGAATGGAGCCTGGCCTGGGTGTGCACTGGCCTTGGGGGTGGGGCCGGGGCTAGAGTTCTGCACACAGGCAGGGGCTTGTGTGGTGGAATCTCCTGCCTGCTCCAGAGGAGAGAACACCCAGGCTTTCTCATCAGCTTGTCCAGGTGGGGGCACAAGGGGAAGAGGGTGGGGGGAGGCCTAAGCTGTGAGCATGTCACGGGAAAAACTAAAAAGCCTTGTAGCTTCTCTCTTGATGCCAGCCCTATATCAGCTCCCCTACATTAAAACCAGCATATATGGGGTTAAAACCAAAAGCGCTCATTCCCCCTTCCCTGCTTCTCTAAGCTACATTCACAGGCAGATATTGGTTGTTTTATCCTTTGTGTCCCTGAATTCCACAAGGCAAGTGGAGGTAATAAATTGTTAAAAGCCCAGGTGGCTACAAACTGAAACTCTGGCTAATTACCAGTTCTTGTGGTTTGTTACAGGGAGACTGATATCTCGAAATTATCAAGCTGAAGCTCCCAACTCCTGGTTCCTGGCGCCGAATCCACCATCCATCACAGGGACAGACAGAGGACACCTGCAGCTTCCCCAACTCAGCTAAACGCAGGCCGATGGGAGGATGCCGGGCTGCAAAGCCACAGCTCCCCTCCCCCACCTAAAACCTTGTCAACTTTGTAATCGTTAATTGGCGGCAGCTGCCGTCCACTCCCCAGGGCCCAATTTCGGGTGGCCTAGGAAGATCGATCGATAGAGCCCTAAATCTCCTGCTGTAGATAGAGACAACAGCCCGCTTGGGGCCAGAGGGCTGGGATCCCTCCTCCAACAAATAATTACAGTCATGGAAGAGTACATTCTTTCCCACAGATTTTCCTGTAAAAACCCCAACTCCTAATACCTCAGGAGGACTGTGGATTTTGGGGCACGAAGCCACTGCAGCCTCATTTTTCTGGCAAAATTAAATCACTTTCCTTTTCCTCCATCCCTAATCATTGTGTTCATTGACTCAGCTCCGGTGACAGGGTCCCGGGTTTTTCCAGCTACAAGCAGTCACCCAAATTGTGGAGTCTGACTGCTCATTACAAGGACAAAGTGGATAAGAAAAACACGCATTCTCGATTGATTTATATAAACAAACGCTAACAGGAGGCTCAAAAATGATCAAAACTGTGTATTTGGGGGTAACTCAAGTAACAGTGCTAAAGGGGACCAGGAAATGTTGGCAGTGAGTCTTTTTATGTTCAAGTTTTCTGTCTTACATATTTATTTAAATAAACAGAGAAATTTATATTCTTTAATTTTAACTCTTACATAGGAATCCATTCTAGTATTTAGTTCCTTTAAACAGAAACATTTACATAAGCGTAAAACATACAACATAAAATTTTCAAATCTCTTTCTAACTAAAAGAACACGTGGCAACCTAATTTGTCCTTCCCCTCTATCTCACACTGGGGGGATTTTCAGGAATAAGCAGCATATTATAATGCAATAGGGGTGCAAGTTTATAATATATAAATATAATATATAAATATATTGGAAACATTAAGCTTTCAGAAGTTTTCCTCACATCAACTAAAACAGAAAGTCAATTGCTGTAGCCTTTTTAATTTCTATGTTCTCTAGGGACATGCACATAGAAAAACTGGTCTAAAAATGAAAACATTTTCTTGCTTTCCTCACATCCTATCTCAATCAACTTATAGTTTCGGGTCCCAAGTGCTAAGGGAAACTAGAGCCAAAGGGCTAGGGCCGGCTCCGTGGCTTAGCAGTTAAGTGCGCGCGCTCTGATGCTGGCGGCCCGGGTTCGGATCCCGGGTGCGCCCCGAGGCACCACTTCTCCGTCCAGCCAGGGGCCGGGTCCCGCGTACGGCAACTAGAAGGATGTGAACCTACAACATACAACTATCTACTGGGGCTTTGGGGGGAAAAAATGAATAAATAAAAAAAAAAAAATCTTTAGAGCCAAAGGGCTGCACTGTTCAGTCAATAAAGGAATCCAAAGGAAAGAAACACAAACATTGGAATCAGCACAGATAAGCAGCCTGCTTCCCACAGGACAGAAGGAAAGCCACATTCAGAAGCTTCCATATTCCTGACTCTCCCGGTTGAGACAGAACCCCTGGGGTGGGTCAGTCCCTGGTGGAGGAGGGTGGGGCACCTGAGCAGCCACAGGAGTGAACTCTGGGAGCTCCACACACCCCCTCTCCCCAGGGAATAATGCAAATGCTCCCTCTTAGGCTTCCATTCTCACAATGAGGAAAACTCAGCTGGAGTCAGTTTAAGGTTCTGACCCAAATCAACTCCCAAATTAATGGGCCCTAATCCGGGACACAGAACTCCTGACTTTCACACACTTTCTCAATGTAAACATATTACACTCTGAGTGCACCTACACCGTGGATGCAAAATCCCAACTTATGTCTAGAAACAGGCCCAAGGGAACCACAGTTACAACCTCAGAAAGGGCATCACTCGCCACCCCCATGTGCACGTGCACCCCCAGCTTTCCAGGGCTCTGTAGCTCCTCTCAGTATAGAGGCTCCTTCCATGGGGGGTGTGAGCAGTAGGACACCTGCAGGGGGAGGCTCCCCAGGAAGAACAACTGAGCCTTCAAGTCCTTCCCTGTGCAGGCCCAAGGGGGCCTTAGCTTAGATCCACTGTCCTCAGGCCTCTGCCCCCATTGGGGTTCTTTTTTGACCACCACTGATATTTTAAATACACAAACCCAGCTTTTGAACAATCCAGCTAAAGCACTCAAACCAGTCTTTATGTGGAGATGAGGGAAGAAAACTGTATGACACTTCGCCGGCTCAACTAGAAAACCCGAGAAGAATGTACTGCATTCTGGGAAAAAAAAAAAGATGTCCGTAGGGGCACTAGCCTATGTGTCCTTTAAACCATACGTCCTTGAGCCTCCTTATCCGGTCTCCAAGCCAGCACTCATGATGATAACAGTCCTGGGCTTGGCTAAGCCAGCTGTTTCTCATGGGATAGCTAGCACAAAGACGCTCGCGGCCCGAGGCAACATGGAGGCCCTTGTGGGGGAGCTCTGGTCCTTGGAATGCCGGTCTACAGAGACCATCCCCCTTGACAAGGGTGCAGCCTTTGTTCCTCTGCCTACTTAAGCAAGCTTCTCTCAGGCGGCGGTACCCATTTCCATCCAGTCGGCCGCCACTGGACCTTCCCTGTAAGTAACTCCCCAGTAAACCCCTATATCTCGTTCGCTGTTCCCGGTCTCTTTTTCCGTCTCTCAGTGACCTATCCCTCTCTGCTCACCCAGCTGGACATGCGGAGGAACAATGTCAATATAGGATTATTTCCACGACGAGAAATTGTTTTATAAGCTATTAATCCTACTTGAACACTTCAGATCTGCAAATCTAAGCCCTGGCAATCCATTTGAATTCACCCAAAATAAAACAACAGACCTCAGAATATTACTGCACACAATAGGAGGGGAAAAAGGGAAAGAAGAATTTAGGACATGCAACGTAAAACGGGAATATTTTATTTTTCCTGAAATTCACCTTTCTCGCTTCCTTGGAAATATTTTATATTGTGTTTCAAGTCGCATTGATTAAACAAATTTTTATTCATTAAAAACTGAGACTAAAATAAAGTGAATAAATATTTAAAGGTGACTAACTCAGGAGGGACAGCACTGACAGGACAGCTCATCCAACAAGTTTCTCAAGAAGAACTTCCACCCAAAGGACTTCCCATAGGCTGTCTGTGCCCAGAAAGATCCTGGGGGGAGGGGCACAAGGATTTCATACCACGTGGTTCCAGGTGGTTATAGGCTGCTTTTCACTCATGTAAAATATCCACACACACAAAATAAATCTTTTAAAAACAGCCATCCACTGACTGCGAGAAAATGATAAACAATTAAAACATCGGATCTGTTTCAAATCCACGGAGGAGGACAAACAGTTGATAATAACGCTGTGAATCAGACACAGGAAGTTGGCATTTGGGAATGGGGGGGGAGAGACTGGAAATTTAGGCATTTGTTGGCAGCCCTAGGAAGAGCTAGGCTGGAGGGGACAGGGTCGTGGATTAAGACTCTGCTCCCCAAATGTATTGAAAATTGAGAAGAAAACGGATGCCCACTGGGAAGAAAGGAGAGTCTAGGGACCCACAGCCCACAGCTCCTCCCACGCAGGAGCCCCGGAGACCGAGTCACGATTGTCCCCGATGACCCTCCCCGTGGTCACCGCACCATCTGGGGACACGCGGGGCTGCGGGCGCAGAGCTGCCCAGAGAGGCTCCGGGACCCAAGTCGCCGCGCGCAATGACCACAGGACGCCCGGGGTCCCGGCTGCCGGCCCCGCCCCCACGCTGCGGCCGGAGGGGACTGAGGTCCGGGCGGCGCCCCCGCGGACTCGGGTCCGCAGACTCGGAGGCGACCGCGGGGAGGCCGGTCCCGCCACGGCCGGTTCCGACCAGCCCCTCCTCCCCGTCTCCTCACCCGGGGCCGCACACTCACCATTTCTAGTCTCCTGGGTCCCCTGAGTCCTTCCTATGACTTCCCACGGCCAGTGCAGATCACAGCGTGACAGAGGCTGTGACAGAGCCACCAGCGACCGTTAACGGCAGGCGGCAACCGACCCCGAGCACCGCAGGAGAGAGAAGGGAAGTCCCCATTGGGCCAGACACTCCTCCCCCAAATCCTGACTCCGGGCCCAAACTCTCACCATTTCTAGGGTTCCTGGGACCCCTGGTGTCCTTCCTACGACTTCCGCGGTCGGTACAGGTCACAACCCGACAGAATAGGCGGCAGAGCCACGTAGCACATATAACGGCGGGGAGACGCGATCCCCTGCCTGGCTGGAGCCCGCAGCAACTTCCGGGGTGGGTGGGGACCTGCCCCGGCGCCGCCTCTGATTGGACAGTTCAAAAGACTCGCCCCCTTGTGTCTGAGTGACAGCCCCCTCAGTTTAGGTGTCTGAGCGGAATGCCACCCAGAACTCGTCCTCTGCAGGGATATTTGCGTTGAATGGTAGTGTTGGGAGGTGACTCCTGCAACTTGATCCTTCTTTACAAACACACACAATTGAAAGTCTCCTCACCAGAGGCAATAATTAGTCTCTCCATTTTGATCTTTGTTGATAACTGGAGTGTGACATAGTTTTGCCAAATAGGTACACAGGCACAGATACTGTGACCAGGGAACTAGGCAAAGAAAGACGTACAGAGGATCTGAGAAAAACCAACATTATCTGTTAAGTGTTTTGCAGACAGAGAGTTTCAGAAAGAGCCAAACCACAGAAGGTTCCCACAGGTAAGTTAGCTGACGCAAGTTCTAGCCACCTCAAACTGCTTTTAACTGAACTGAAATGATGTGTCCCCATTATAATCTCATTAAAATTTTAAATTCTCCTCCTCTGGGAGGGACCAAGCAGTCATTTCTAGATCATGAGATGTATGTAGTAGCATGTGTACATCTACCCATGAGCCTTCAAGGAACATGACTGCTAGGCAATAAACCTTGATCTCCTGCCTTTTCCTCAACTGAATATTCACAAACTGTGCTACGATCTCACAATAAAAGGACTCCCCCAAACCCTTGTTTGTGTAGACACAGCTTTGGGGGATAGCCCTAGTGTTCTCCATCGCTTGTGCAAGTAATAAACCTTTGTTCACCTACTTCTGCCTTGGTTGTGCTTTTTGGCTCCACAATCACCAAGAGAACCCACTGAGCTTAGTTACAATACCATGGATGCGCTGGGTGGGCATCCTTCCAACACTTCAGTCAGATTCAGAATAAGAGCATTGGGAGCAAAAACAAGCCATCATTTCAGAGGAAAAGTGACTTCTGGGTATTCAGAATGGTTAACTTTAGAAAATGTTTCTGACATGAAAATATTTGTATTGCATGGAAAATATAAGCAGGGACTCTTTCTCATTGGTGGTTAAATCACTCTCTGTGGTGATGCTCTGTCCCTTAGTTGTGGTTACACTATTTAATCCACCTATAATGACATTTATCAGAAAACTGGGTTTCATCTAAATAATCATCTAACTGACTGGTGAGTCTATGAGACTACAGAGTAACGTTCATTCTGACAGTGTTGGAATCACTCTGTGACAGGCATCCTCTCCACATAGTATGCACAGATACCATTTCTGACCATTTCTTTTACCAATTCCCTGAGGAAATGCTCACCTTTGATGTCATCTACGTCAAACAGCCCCAACCAAGTCCACCCGAACTTCAGCAATAACTCCACCACACCCAGGGACAGAAGTATCCTGGGAGGCCATCTGACAGATGGAAACTGGGGGGCAGGGCCAAAGAACCATAAGTGATCTCAATGAAAACAGAAATGAAGAACCCAGTTTGCAACCAGTGCTCATCATACAGGGGGGACACTGCGGGGCAGTAGCATCATTGATCAGTCATCCATCCAATGTAGGAAGGAAAGTTCTGGGGATATTCAGCATCAAGTATCGAGAGATGGAGAAGATATTTCCATTTCATTATCTGTTTTTCATCTTCCCTTTAAGAACGATCTGGAAAATAATAGTCTAGAAGCAGGTTTCCTGGAAAGCACTCTGATTTCCTAAGTCAGGAATGCCTCTCTTTTTTTATTTTATCTCCTACCTCCTCATCTCCACCTCAAATAAAGGACACACCATGTTAAGAATGTACATTCACCTGGGAAGATGCATAAGTCTGTCTCCCCTCTCACACACTGTCAGAAACATGGTGCTGAGGAAACTGCATTTCATCACTGCCCTTCCCCACCCTACTTTCATTTGCACCTGTGGGAATTGTACAGTTCCAGGAGTGGCCCCATCTGGGCAGAACCTGGGGATGTGCTTCCTGCACTGATGAATTGAGAAATTGTTCTGCTTCTCACAGGTAACATTAGGAACAGCCTGGGCTGTCTTGGGGTCACATCATGGTGCTCTCAAAGGTCCTTTAATGACTGTGGTCAGCACTATAGACGTGATTTCTTAAGGTTGTCTTCGGTAAGAGCAGGTGGTTGTTGCTGGTCACCATCATGGCAAACATGAGGGCCAGAACACACTTATAGAGTTGGTGCATCCACCTGCACTGAGGGAAGCCCATAAGAACTCGAGAATATCCTACAAGGTGGTCTTCCGAGTCAAAGAGCTCCACTTAAGAAGCACAGGGAGGGGCATAGCAGTTAAGTTTGCGTGCTCCATTTTGGTGGGTGGGGTTTGCCAGTTCAGATCCTGAGTGAGGACCTAAACACCACTCATCAAGCCATGCTGAGGTGGTGTCCCACAGAGAGCAACTAGAACGATGTACAACTATGACATACAACTATCTACTGGGGCTTTGGAGAGAAAAAAAGGAAAAAAGGAGGAAGAGTGGCAACAGAAGTTAGCTCAGGGCCAATCTTCCTCAAAAAATAAAATAAAATAAATCATATACATACTAAAAAAAAAAAAAGAAGCACAGGGAATTATTTGTAGGTAGGGAGAGAGATATTTTTCTTTGAAAAATGGCCTAATGGAATGACTTATGCAAATTCAAGAGGCTGCTCTGTTGGAGGAGGTCACTGAGAGGATGTGACCACTGGCTGACCCTCCAGCTGGACTCAGGGAATCAGAGGCTCCTTACCCACTCCCTGTCCTCGGAATATACATTCCACCCACTGTTCCTGAACTAAGAGCCATTTCAAGGATGCAGCCTGGAGAGAAAAATGGGCTGTTGAGACCACCTGGCCTATAGACATTACTGCACCCCGTTAAAGCCTTCACATAGACAGTTAAGATCCCGGTGGACGGGTACACAGATCTACTCATCTTGCACCGCCTAAGACAAGCCTCATATGTTAGTTGCCTTGCGTATTAAAACTGCCACCTACCAATCTGGAGTGATCTGCTCCATTCTTCAGTCTCTTCTTGCTTCCATGTACAGGAGCCAGTTTCAGATATCACCCGGAGAATTCTGGAGATGGTGAACCAACATGCTGTTAGCCCTGAATGAAAATAAGAGAGCAATTGATCCTTCTTGTGCTGGGAAGCTTGGAGGAGCTTTAAATGGCACAATGTCAAGATATATGTTTGCACTTTAAAACTATTTTTTCTTCATGGTCTGACTGAACTAGGACATGGTGTTTGAGGTAGTTGGGGGAGGAAGGATAAACCAAATTGTTCTATCTAGTGGGGAAGACATGAATTACCAAAAACTTATTATCAAAGCAGTTATTTAGTGAAGATTTCAAAGTACGGAAAAGTAAGCACCCACAGAAGAAATCAAATAGTCATCACAGAACTTTATTAAAAGTATTAGTTCTCAGTAGTCCTACAGGCCACTTGCAACCTTACACGACTTACATACTGTGGGAGATCAAGATTTGGCCACCCTGAAATATATCTCTTTACCTTGATTGTTTTCTCTGAGGGACATTTGACCTCCCCCACTAACTGCCTAAAGAATTTGACATGGTGGCTCCTTCCTGGAACAGATCTTCTATCATGATGGCTGTAAAGATAATGTAGGATAGAGGTTACAATAGGAAAGGCACCAAGCCCCTTTTATCAAAAACTCTGTCTCTCCCTGACCACATTATCTATAGATGACCCTGAAAAGAATTGTCTTCTTGCCCTCTGAAGTCCCAGACCACTACCCGCCCCCAACACGCTCCTCGCCTTTAGCTGCAATACTTAAGCAAGCAGCTTAGACAGAGGGACGAGTTGCTCATTTCTGAGTTTCTCCCATGTATACACGTTATTAAACTTGTATTATTGTCTCCTGCTAACCTGTCTTGTTAATTATTTGGCCAGCTATAAGAACCTTAAGGAAAAGGGCAGAGGGGGATTCTCCCTCTTCCCCCGACAATACTCTCAAAAGTATAACAAAAAAAAACCCCTGCAGACCTATTTCCCTTGTGAATATGAATCCAAAAAAACCTCAACTAATCCTAGTACCTAATCCAGCAACAATCTAAAAGAATTAAACACCATGACAAGGTGAGATTTATTCCAGGGATGCAGGGTTGGGTTAAGCTCTCAAAATCCATTAATGTGATACATCATATTAATAGAGTAAAGAGCAAAAAATGGCCTGATCATCTCAATAGACTCAGAGGAAATACTTGACAAAATCCAACATCTTTTCATGATGGAAACACTCAGAAAATGAGATTTGAAGGAAATTTTATGAACCTGATAATGAAGAAGTATGGGATACTCACAGCTAATATTATATTTACTGGTGAAAGGCTGGATATTTTCTCCCCAAAATGAGGAACGAAACAAGAATGTCTGCTCTTGCCACTTCTATTTGACAATGTACTGGAGATTTTAGCCAGAACAGTTTTGCAAGAAAAGGAATTAAAAAGCATCCAGACTGGGTAGGAAGACCTAAAACTATCTTCTCTTGCACATGACTTATCTTATAAATAGAAAATTGTAAGGAACCCACCAAAAAAGTCTATTAGAACTGATAATCTAGTACAGCAAATTTTTATGACACAAGATAAGTATATAAAAATAAATTATATTTAATACACTGCAATCAACAATCGGACAATGAAATTAACAAAAGAAATCTAGTTATTATAACAGCATCAAAAAATAAAATAGGAATAAATTTAATAAAAGTAGAAAATACTCTGAAAACTGCAAAACATCATTAAAAATTAATAAAGATCTACAAGTGTGAAATAACAAATGTTGGCAAGGATGTGAAGAAAAGGGAACTCTTATGTACTGTCAGTGGGAATATAAATTGGTGCAGTCACTGTGGAAAACAGTATGGAGGTTCATCAAAAAATTAAAATAGACCCACCATATGATTCAGTAATTCCACTTCTGGGTATTTATCAAAAGAAAACAAAAACGCTGACTCATAAAGACATATGCAGCACCACGTCCACTGCACCATTATTTACAATAGCCAAGATACGGAAACAACCTAAGTGTCCACCAATAAATAAATGGGTAAAGAAATTGTGGTATACACGTGCAATGGAAATTATTCAGCCATAAAAAAGGATGAAATCTTGCCATTTGTGACAACATGGATGAATCTCAATGGCATTACACTAAGTGAAATATGTCACACAGAGAAAGACAAATATTGTATGATCTCTCTTGCATGTGGAATGTAAAAAATAAGTAAACAAAAACACCAAGCTCATCAATAGAGATAACAGAGTGCTGGTTGCCAGAGGCAGAGGGTGGGGGTGTGGCAGAAATGGGTGAAGGGGGTCAAAACGTAAAATGAAAAAAAAGGAGACTTGTACCAAAAAGTGCATATTTATCATAATTACATAATGACAGAAAAATGATTATATACTTTTATAAATTTAAATTTACAAACTACACACCACTGCTCTTGGATGGTCATCACTGAGTGCATATACATGCAGAGGGATGTCAGTTACAGAGCTGCAGGCATTCTGAGGGGATGTGGAGAAACACCCTCTTCTTTCCACATTTTCCCTGAAACTAACTTCTAGTAATCATATCCATTAACCTTTTTTTATTGTCAAAAAGTTTATTTGCATTTCTGGAAATTAAAAGTAATGGGGTGAGGTTGGGAGAGGATTTGGATATTTAGACATTGCAAATCTTTAATAAAATGAGCAAAAACCTTGGAGTGATGCCAACTTTTTCCTTGTTCTTTATTACTCCCTAACCAATAGAGGCAAGGAAAAAAAGAGTGAACTCTAAAAATAAATAAATAAGAAAATAGCCCATGCACCTGAATCCTTAGATTTAACACTGTTGAGATGACAGTACTTCCTAGAATGATCTAGATTTTCAACAAAATCCCTATCACAATCTCAGCTGACTTCTTTATAGCAATTGGCAAGCTTTTGATAAATTTTGTGGAATTGCAGGTGAACCAGAATTGTTAATCCAATCTTGAAAAAGTAAGACAAAGTAATAAGACTAACGTTTCCTGATTTAAAATCTGACCGCTCAGGGGGCCAGCCCCTGGTGTAGTGGTTAAGTGCACATGCTCCCTGCTGGCGGCCCGGAGTTCAGATCCCCAGTGGCGCGCACGGATGCACTGCTTGTCAGGCCATGCTGAGGTGGCGTCCCATATAAAGTGGAGGAAGATGGGCACAGATGTTAGCTCAGGGCCAGTCTTCCTCAGCAAAAAGAGGAGGATTGGCATGGATGCTAGCTCAGGGTGATCTTCCTCACAAAAAAATAAAATAACATAAAATCTGATTGCTCAGATACAGTAATCCAGCTAATGTGGTAATGACGCAAGGACAGACACACAGATCAATGGGTTTGATTGAGATTCCAGATATAAACCCATCCACCTATGGTCAACTGATTTTCCAAAAAGGTACCAAGAATGAGGAAAGAATACTCTTCAGAAATTGGTGCTGGGACAACTGGATAACAACATGCAGAAGAATGAAGTTGGACCCTTATATTACACCACACACAATAATTTACCAAAATGGATCAAAGACCTAAACCTGAGGTAAACCAATAATACTCAGAAAAAACATAGGGGAAAATATGACATTGAATTTGGTGATGAACTATGAGATATGACACCAAAAGTAAAAACACTAAAAAAATAGATAATTTGAACTTCATCAAAATTAATCACTTTTGTGCTTCAGAGGACACCATCAAGAAAGTAAAACCACCCATGGGAACCCCGGTGCACTTCTGGTGGGCATGTAAAATCATGCCTCCATTGTGGAAAACAGCATGGCACTTTTTCAAAAATTACAGAGAGTGTTGCCACATGATCCAGCAATTCTATTGCTGAGTATATATCCAAAAGAATTCAAAATATGGTTTGTAGGCCTGTGTTTGTAGGAGCATTATTCACAGTAGCCAAAAAGTGGAAGCAACCCAAGCATTCATCAACAGATGAATGGATCAACAAAATGTGGTACACACATAGAACAGAATATTATTCAGCTTAAAAAGAAATGAAATTCTGACACATGCTACAACATGGGTGAACCTTGAGGACATTATGCTAAGTAAAACAAGTCAGTCAAAAAAAGAACAAAAGCTGTATGATTCCACTGCTATGAGGTACCTCGAGGAGTCAAATTCATACAGACATGCAGAATGGTGGTTGTCAGAGGCTCGGGGGCAAGGGCAATGGGGTGTTGTTGTTTAATACAGATAGAGCTGCAGTTTTGTATGATGAAAAGAGTTCTGAAGATTGGTTTCACAATGTCAATGAACTTCACACTACTGAACTATACACTTAAATGTGGATAAGATGTAACTTTTACGGAATAAATATAGAAGGTAGTCAAAAGGTACACTTTGTGTTATAAAATAAAAAGTCATGGGGATGTAATGTACAGCATGGTGACTATAGTTAATAATACTAATCGCATATTTAAAATTTGCTAAGAGAGCAGATCTTAAAAGTTTTCAACACAAGAAAAAAATTTTATGACTGTAGTGACGGATGTTAACTAGACTTATTGTGGTACACCTGAAATAAATATAATGTTGCTTCTCAATTATATCTCAATTAAAAAAAATGAAGTATTGACACATGCTGCAATATGGAATTCCCTAAAAAAATTATACCACGAATGAACTCAAACACAAAGACCACATATTATATAATTTCATTCATTTGAAATTCACCAGGGCCGGCCCTGTGGCTTGGCGGTTAAGTGCACGCGCTCCGCTGCTGGCGGCCGGGGTTCGGATCCCGGGCGCGCACTGGCGTACCGCCTCCCCGGCCGTGCTGTTTACTTGCCCATTGGTAACTGTGCTGTTTAGGCAGTGGGCTATCTGACTCCCACTAGATTCCTATAGATAACATAGCCTTAAAGCCTGGGTCACCATGGTAATGGATGTTTGAGCTGTTTCTCAGGAATTAGAACCCCTTGTCCACTTCAGATGGGTTGAGACCACCCACTCATCAACTGGGTCTGTGCAGATGTCTGATAAGTTACCTTTTGACGTCAAGAGGCTAAAAACTCCACCCTCAGGTCATGCCAAGGCTGCCATTTTGTGAACATGTGTCCTATGAAGAGGCATGAAGTCTGACTACGCCGCACAGATCATCAATTACCTCACCTCTCCTCACCTCCAATCATCTATCTCCACATTTCAGACCACCATGCCCCCTTCCAGATAAATATCCCTGAGTCCCTATTTTCGGGGAAGCGGATTTGAGATTCATTCTCCTGTTTCCTCTTGTGGCCGCCTTGTGATTAAACCCTCTCTCTCTGCAATCTCCTCATCTTGGTGATTGGCTTTCTGGGCGGCGGGCAAAACAAACCTGGTTCGGTAACAAAGGCAATTCAATTGAGTTCTCTGTCTTTCTCACCATTTCCAAGGGTCGTGCATAAGGTCCCTCTTGGTTCTGAGCTCTACTCTCTTGCCTAAAGCTCCCAATCTAATTGGCTTTTCAGTCAGATCCCAATTTTTCTGGAATCACTAGTTTCACATTGGGAACTGCTGGTAGCTCAGACCACAATTCCCCATTTCATTGGAAGCCCCGGATCTTGGTTATCACCCTAGAATCCACATTGGAAACTCCTGGGAGCTTTAGTCTGCAATTTCCATTTGTTTGAAATCCTTCCCCAGATTCAAGGTTGGTAACTGCCAGTGGCTCTGCAGTTTCCCATCTGTTTGGCATCAGTCCACAGTCCCTATTTGTTGAGGTCTGTTGGTTCAATCCATTCCCTAGTCCCACGTTACATGTTGGAAATTGATGGTGCACATCGGGCCTTTTTTTGGCCAGTTCACAGTAACATCTTTTGGTTACTGCTGGCATGTTCAGGTGCACGTTTGTTTTTCTTCTTTTATGTAAATAAAGGCCATGGCCAGTGAGCATCTCAGAGACTAAAAATCTTCAAAAATTGGTAGGCATGGGTGGGGCATTTAAAGGCTGTTAGAGTACTGGCCACAAAACTCAAATGCTCCACGTTAGGAAAAGTTGGTCATGGAAGTGGTTAGATTGACACTAGGTCACCTGCCAACCTCAAGAAAATTTCTGTGCAATGAAGCACACTGTGAAACATCACACATCACGAACCCAGGGCACATCCTTTTGACTATTAGTTTGTCTCTAAGAGGTCCAAAGGCTTAGCTAAAAGAAAAAGAATCCTTAAAATCTAAAGAGTTCAGGGCCGGCCCTGTGGCTTGGTGGTTAAGTGCGCGCGCTGCGATGCTGGTGGCCCGGGTTCGGATCCTGGGTGCGCATCGAGGCACCACTTCTCCGTTCATCCTGAGGCCGAGTCCCGCAAACAGCAACTAGAAGGATGTGCAGCTACGACATACAACTATCCACTGGGGCTTTGGGGGGAAAAAATAAAATAAATAAAATTAAAAAAAAAAAAAATCTAAAGAGTTCAGTGCACCACCTTCAGGCATACTTGCTTATTTTATATCTGAGAACTATGATCCCAGAAGCTATAAATAACTACAAAAAGGGCAAAATCTTATTGAGATTTTTTTGTCCTGAGAGCTTGGCTTGGCAGTCAGGTTGGGGCCTCCAAAACAAGGCTGGATAGAAGGGTGAGTTGCACCCCATTTGTAGCTGGATAAGGCTGGACAGAAATGCGGGTGAAGCAGCATTTGCAGCCAAGGGTTCTACCAAACTGCTGCCAGCTCTCAGGGAAATAACAATGGCTACTATGAGGAATGTTCCAATTAGATAAGATCATTTAAGAAATGCACTGAAAAACAAACATTCAAAATTCCATAAATAGCTTCATTGCAAAATTTTAATGAAAAATTAAAAATACAAGATGTACTTAAAACAAGACTACACAACCATAAACAAAAGTTTACCAAGTTAATGGCCTTTCAGACACCCCCATATCTACCATCTAAGGAGGGCCCTCATATAGGCCCCTCTTAAGTTGACAGGACTCTGAGGGATTTTTTGGTAAACTACTATGTTACTTCGTTAAAGAGCCAACAGAAACTATAATTAAAATTAGTGAAAAACCTTGCCAAGTTCTAGTAAATACCAGAGCTACATCCTCTACTTTAAACCCCACTTGGAGCCTGCAGATGGGATCCCAGGAGAACTAGCAAAAACTGGCTTTGAGTGAGAATTCTTACCAGAGTCAGCTCTCCTGGATCACCATCTGTAGTGCCCAGTTGAGAGAAGGAAATAAAATTTCACATTGTCCCTTCCTTTTTAAATCCAAAACAAATGGTTATTGATCTTTTCTTTTCCAAATATAACTATTGCCTTCTTGCTGTCTTGTTTTATATCCTAAAAACCCAGCTTGGCTTTCTGTCTGTATGAGACATGCAAGTTCTTGGTTCTTTCTCTTGGCTATCTTTGGGAGTGACTCAAGATCTTGTGAAGATAGTATCTTTTGCACCCTCCTTGAGGACACCTCTTGAGTCCAAGAGGTTGTTCACTATTGCCAGAAATATTCACTGCTTGTCCTGGCTGAAACCTGACAAGATATTTGAAATGATTTAATAGTTTTCTAACCAGAAATTTGACCAAATTGGAAGCTGATATTCAAAGCTTGATAGAAAACAATTTTTTTTTGCCTTCTCCTCTAAGCTAAATGTGCCCAGAGGGAAAGAAAAACATTCCAACATAGGTAGATGGGTGTGTCAGTCCTTTAGAATCTAGGCTACAACCGAATTCTTTGAGGAATTGAGAGCAACTGTCCTTACCTCACAAATTCTTACTAAACTAGAAATGAAGCTCTAGAGGCAGTTAAAATTCCTTTTACCAATCCCAAAACCTTCCCTGTTCTTCTCAAAAGGCTGGGGCTGGCCCCGTGGCTTGGCGGTTAAGTGCGCGCGCTCCGCTACTGGCGGCCCAGGGTTCAGATCCCAGGCGCGCACCAAGGCATGGCTTCTCCGGCCACGCTGAGGCCGTGTCCCACATACAGCAACTAGAAGGATGTGCAACTATGACATGCAACTATCTACTGGGGCTTTGGGGGAAAAAAAGGAGGAGGATTGGCAATAGATGTTAGCTCAGAGCCGGTCTTCCTCAGCAACAAGAGGAGGATTAGCATGGATGTTAGCTCAGGGCTGATCTTCCTCATAAAAAAAAAAAAAAAGGCTTATAAATTATCGGCCTTAGGAGATCAAAGTCCTTCTTGGACAAACTGGCATTCCTTTCCAGTGTCTTTGGGATGTAAACGTTAAAGTACAAACTTTAGGGAGGTAATTCTTAGAAGAAAAATGAAAAGGTGGAAATGTCATTTGAAACTTGGGTAAATAAAAATCTTTTAAGAGTTTCTCCACAGACATTAGTGAAAGGCTTTAGTTATCTGAGCAGGTAACCTTAACTTATTCCATCTACCAGAAGAACAACTCAGATCCAGCTACTTAATAACTAGTGAGTTTTACATTATTGTATATGTCTCATGGCTAAAATTTTAAAATAAAAACTACAAATAAAATAACACCTTTGATCTGTCTGCATCTGTTGTAGATAGGCGGTATTTTTGTACTTGTGGATGGTATTACTAAAATTAATCTGTAAAAAGTTCTTTTTAATTGGCTTAAACAAATAAGTGCTTAGTATTCACAAAATTCGCAAAAGTATAATGGAAACTAACCGAAATGCTTTTCAGGTTCACATGACCTTGGAAAATATTCGGTATTAAAGCTAGTTTACATTTGTTGATTTAATTGAAATAGTCCTGTCTTTAGAGTTCCCAACATTGAGTATAATGCAGACATACAACTCTCATTCCACCTGGGGTTATTAATCAAATGAGTTCATGTTATCTCTTACAAATTTGTCAGCAAGAAAAATTAGTTTGGGATGATGGCTGACTTTGTCTAATGTCTAGTGAAGTTTTTGTGGGTAATCTAAATATAGTTGTTAAAAAGACACAAAGTAACTAGTTGCAAGTAAGGTAAAAATTTCAAAGGTGAACTTTTAAAATAGTCTCTCCAAATCTTTTTGGTTACCTGTAACCTTAAACTTTTGCTGTTAAACTAAATGATCAGTTCAGTTAAATTCATTGACTATTACCAAATAAGAGGATATACTGAAAGATTAATTACAGAACACAGATTCATCACCATTTCCCTTCCTTTTACAGAGGAATTAAAAATCTTTGGATCTATTAGTAAACATGTCTTGTGCCATGCTGAAAAATTTATTATGAGGAAGCACATTTCTAGAAATTATAAAAAGTATTTATAAGTCTGCCAATCTACAGAATGCTAATGTAAGAGACAGTTCATAATGGCTTGCTTGCTGGTTTTCACATGAAATTAAAAATTTCTAAGGGTTAAAAATTCTAATATGTGAAATTAAAACTACTAAAAATAATAAGGAAAAGGAATTTTATGTGTGCTCAGTGCTGGCTAAGATTGGAATAAATTTAAGTAAATGAGTTTTAATATAAATAAAATTTATATTTAATTTTATTTAATAAAAGGAAGCTGCTGCAAATTTAGTATTTGGTTTTCTCTCTGCTTAAAGGGCAAAGTTTTCTTGAACTATTGGTCTGCTCTTGATAATCAGAGATTATAAAAAGTTTGTTTCTTTACCTTTTTAAATAATCTGCCTAGAAAAAAAAACCAAGGATCCTGTGTCTTGTCAAAATAATCATTCCATGTGGTCTCCACCAGGTCTTTGATTACTTAAACCCAGTACTCTTGATATTAAAAGAACTAAATTTTGCTCACAACTATGTAAACTTCTGTATTTGCTGTTGAAGCCTTTTATTGTCACTTTGGTCAAATAGATAATTAAGTACTGTTCCATAATGATCTGTGATCTTATTTGGCAAGTATGTAAAACCTTTTGATGTTTTTGACAAAATCCCCAAAAATCCAATTCTAAATGAAGTCTTTTTGACTTTGAACTAACTTTGTTTTTTCCAGAAGGGTCTTGGAACATCTCAAAGGATTTGTTCTCTCTCCTTATAAAAAGGGAGATGTTAAACTAGTTGGGCTTATTTGATATGTTAAATTACCTGGGAAGCATTGTCAAACAAGAAGTAATACTAAGTCTTCTTTATGATGTGTCTGTATAGGTGTGTATTCTTAGTGATCCAGAAATTGTGTGAAATTCCTGGAAATCTGATATGTATTATGTTATCAGGCAAAATTCCAGTTATTATCTTAAAATGTTGTATGTTACAAAAATAACCAATTTTCCTTGCCAATTCCATTGTAATGAACTCCCATGTGATCTTTAACCATGGGCATTTTTAAGTCTTTTGTCATTTACAGCGAGTTATTGTTTTACTCTGATGCTTTTAGAAAAGTGTTCCTGGAAAAGTGCTTCATCTTCAAGGAGATTCAACGAAAGGACTTTTAGACAAGTACAAATTTGACAACTTTAAGATCATAAAATGAACTGCTAAGAATAAAGACTGCCCTTATCTCTTTGGAAGAAACTATACCAGGTCCTCCTCACTACCCAGATGACAGCCTAACTTCAGGGACTTGTACCTTGAATATACACCTCACAGCTGAAGAAGGCTCCACCTGACATCTGGTCCTGACAGATGCTGGAGACCTCCAAATCAAATTGACAAGGAAGAGAAGTAACTGATATCGATGTAGACTGCTTCCTCCTAAGATGCCAGATCAAGACTTTTTACTTTAGCTAAACACAAACTCCTCACTTCTTTCTTTCTTTCCTTTAGTCTGGCATGGGCCTGGAAATATAATGCCAACATCTGGATCCCCCAGGCATTGTTATGAAGGGTAACCTCTGGAATTTAGACCAACTCTTTACTCCAAGCTAGGAGAAAATCTAACTGACCCCTGGTTTATATGGGCAAATGCAACAATCCCTGTAAATGAATCCATTAACAATGCCACCTTAGTGAGAGTGGTTTGTGCCATCACAGGATTTATCTTTGTCTGTAGTGGTGATCATTCTCCTTGGGCCTATGAATGCATAAATGGCTGGCACATAAATGGACAATGCCTCTTAGGTTATCTAACTGACCCCTAACTTTTCACAGGAGAACAAAGACATCTTACTGGTTGACTACCCTGTATTTACATCGAGTCAGAAAGGACCTAGCAGGGCCGGCCCGGTGGCTTAGCGGTTAAGTAAGTGCACGCGCTTCGCTACTGGCTGCCTGGGTTCGGATCCCAGGCGCGCACCGACGCACCGCTTGTCTCGCCACGCTGAGGCTGCGTCCCACGTACAGCAACTAGAAGGATGTGCAACTATGACATACAACTATCTACTGGGGCTTTGGGGAAAAAAAAAAAGGAGGAGGATTGGCAATAGATGTTAGCTCAGAGCAGGTCTTCCTCAGCAAAAAAAGAGGAGGATTAGCATGGATGTTAGCTCAGGGCTGATCTCCCTCAGCAGAAGGCATTCAGAACTCAGGATTCACTTCCTTTGACAGGGCCATACTTCCCCGGTTAGGAGTAAATGTAAATGAGAATACAATCAGAAAACCTTTCCTCAGCTCTTGAAGATACTGCAAAATCCATTGCTAAAACAAGAGCTTCCCAGCAAAGATCCTTAGACTCTCTGGCCAAAGTTGTTTTTGGTAACAGCACAGCCCTTGATTATCTTTTAGCCGAGAAAGGAGGTGTCTGTGCTGTGGCCAACACCAGCTGCTGCATCTGGATTAACATTTCTGGGGAAGATGAAACTCAATTACATAAGATCACTGAGCAAGCCACTTGGATTCTTTTAAAAGGTGACTCCTTCAATGGGGTCTTTCTTTGACTCATTTGATTTTGATTGCTTTCAGTCTTGGGGACCATGGCTCAAAGTGCCCTCCAGATATTGAGAACTATCCTGCTTATTGTAATCATAACAACCTCCCTGGTACATTGTATTCTCTCAAAAGCTTTAAATGCACGTTTGCGGCCTTTAACCACCAAACAAATGGTATCTCTAAGACTGGCACATCAGAAAAAGAAAGAAGAGATTACCAACTTAAAGATTATGAACCTGAAGCCTTGACCTGTGAATGTCACAGGGGTTAAGGAAAAACATCATGACCTCTGGATACCACCCAAAGGAACAACAAAATCTGAGAGAATTTCACAGCAGTAGCTGAGAGTGGTGCTAATGCTTTACATGTTGATCAGATCTCTCAGTTAAGCAGAGAGTCTGATCAAAAAGGGGAAAATTGTGAAAAAGAAAACCACAGGCCCCAAAATGGAGTCACTTTTGCTAGGCCCACATCACCAAACCAGGGCTAAATACCTAACCTAACTGCAGCTTCAACCTTCCCCAGGAATGTAGTCTAACCGGTCAGTCTAGGATTTTCTCGTCAGCACCAATATGGTAATCTGCCACATGGGCCCTCTCTATCCCCCAAGGAAGATGAAGTAATCCACCTGATAAGACCCTTGTGCCTCCAAATGGAGGTAACTTTGCTTAAAATAATCCTTTTTCTCTGTTTATGAATTCCTTGTCCTGCCTTTTTTTTTTTTTTTTGGTGAGGAAGATCAGCCCTGAGCTAACATCCATGCCAATCCTCTTTTTGCTGAGGAAGACCAGTTCTGTGCTAACATCTATTGCCAATCCTGCTCCTTTTTTTCCCCCAAAGCCCCAGTAGATAGTTGTATGTCATAGCTGCACATCCTTCTAGTTGCTGTATGTGGGAGCCGGCCTCAGCATGGCCGGAGAAGCGGTGCGTCAGTGCGTGCCCAGGATCTGAACCCAGGCCGCCAGTAGTGGAGCGCGCGCACTTAACCACTAAGCCACGGGGCTGGCCCCTTGTCCTGCCTTTAAAACATTTCCTTTTCTGTGGCCCTTTGGAGCTCCTCTCTACTTGCTAGATGGGATGCTGCCCAATTGATGAATTGCTCAATAAAGCCAATTAGATCTTTAAAATGTACTCCACTGAATTTTTGTTGTTCAACACTATTAAAAATAAAACATGGTTCATGCACATTTTTTTTGTTTATCCATGAATTCTTTATTGTGAATATTAAGTTTCAAAAACTCACGGGCCAGCCCCATGGCGTAGTGGTTAAGTTTGGTACTGATGGTGCTCAGGGCAAGCTGCCCCAGGAAGCACCACTCTGGTATGCGGATTATTTCGAGCTGAAGACAATAAGGACTCAGAGAGCTCAGGAAAAATATTTGAGTTTCCCCTCCCAAACTGCCTAAAGAATTTAAAACCAAAAAATCTGTTTTAGGAAGGGGTTATTATCATGACTGCTATAAAAGATAATTTAGGATAGAGGTTACAATAGAAAAGGCACCAACAAGCCCATCTTATCAGGAGTTCTGTCTCTCTGGCCACATTCTTTGGATGGCCCTGCGAGGAGTTGTCAGACAATCATTTACAAGGGAAGTCTCCATTTGTAAAGGTATCTCCCTCTCTGTATTGGGAAAAGGGGGGGGTGAGCTCATTTCTAGTAACTTATCAATGTGGAAGGTGAGGCCTTGGGGCTGTATAATAAACCTTACTCTTGTTTACTGTGCTTTAGTGGTAATCTCCTGTAACTGACTCCCCCCACCCCCAAAATCCTCCTTTGTCATTGGCTGAAAATGATATTTAAGACGAGAATTTCTGCTATTGTGTTGAGAAACGCAGTGTCCCTGCTTTCTCCCATGTATACATGTTATTAAACTTGGTATTATTTTCTCCTGCTAACCTGTCTTGTTGATTATTTGGCCAGCCAGAAGAACCTTAAGGGAAAGGGCAGAGGGAGATTCTCCCTCTTCCCCCAACAGTACACTCTGCTTTGGCAGCCCACGTTCATGGGTTCAGATCCCAGGTGTGGACCTAAACCACTCATCAGTCATGCTGTGGCAATGACCCACATACAAAATAAAGGAAGACTGACACAGATGGTAACTCAGGGCGAATCTTCCTCAGGAAAACAAAAAGAAAAACTCAGCCCAAGATTTAAAAGTGTGCCTGAAAGCTTGCTCCCAGCATGCCTTCTAGCATTGGCATCTCATTTCCCCATGCTCATGCAGATAGCAATGTAATTCGTGTCTTGTAAGTCTTTTCAGCATTTATGTACAAAGAAGCAATTTAAAGAACATTTTTGTCCCATCCATCAGCCCCAGTGCCACCTCTGACTGGACAGTTCACAAGACCTTGCCCCCTCCTGCCTGAGTGACAGTCCCCTGAGGTTAGTTGTGTGAGCAGAAAGACAGCCGGAACTTGTCCTCTGCAGGGACATTTGCACTGAAACATAATGTTGCCAGGCCACTCCTGGAACTGTGATCCTTCTTTACAAACACAAATAATTAAAAGTCACCTCACACATGTAATCATTATACTCTCTCCATTTTGATCTTTGTTGACAACTGGAGTCTGACATAGCTTTGCCAAATAAATACACAGGCACAGATACCAGGGATGCGTCAGTGAGCATCCTTCCAGAACTTCAGTCAGGTTCAGAAAAAGAGCACTGGAAGGAAAAACAAGCCATCATTTCAGAAGAAAAATGACTTCTGGGTATTCAGAATGGTTAACTTTAGAAAATCTTTCTGACATGAAAATATTTGTATCCCATGGAGAATATAAGCAGGGACTCTTTCTCAACAGTGGGTAAATCACTCTCTGTGGTCATGATCCAGCCCTTACTTGTGGTTACACTATTTAATCCATCTATAATTAAACTTATCAGAAAACTGGGGGGCCGGCCCGGTGGCGCAAGCGGTTAAGTGCGCGCGCTCCGCTGCGGCGGCCCGGGGTTCGCTGGTTCGGATCCCGGGCGCGCACCGACGCACTGCTTGGCAAGCCATGCTGTGCTGGCGTCCCATATAAAGTGGAGGAAGATGGGCACAGATGTTAGCCCAGGACCGTCTTCCTCAGCAAAAAAAGAGGAGGATTGGCGGATGTTAGCTCAGGGCTGATCTCCTCACAAAAAAAAAAAAAAAAAAAAGAAAACTGGGTTTCATCTAAATAATCATCTCACTGATTGGTGAGTCTATGATACTAGAGAGTAACGTTCATTCTGACGGTGCTGGAATCACTCTGTGACGGGCATCCTCTCCATACAGTATGCACAGATACCGTATCTGATCATTTCCTCTCCCAGTTCCCTGAGAAAACGCTCACCTTGGACATCATTTGAGTCAAACAGCCTCACCCAAGTCCAGCAGAACATCAGCAATGGGCCGGCCCCGTGGCTTGGTGGTTAAGTGAGCGCGCTCCAGTGCTGGCGACCCGGGTTCGGATCCCGGGTTCGGATCCCGGGCTCGCACCGACGTGCTGCTTCTCCGGCCATGCTGAGACCGCGTCCCACATACAGCAACTAGAAGGATGTGCAGCTATGACATACAACTATCTACTGGGGCTTTGGGGGAAAAAATAAAATAAATAAAATCTTTAAAAAAAAAAAAAAAAAAAAACATCAGCAATAACTCCACCATGTCCAAGGACAGAAGCATCCCTGAAGGCCATC
This sequence comes from Ceratotherium simum simum, assembly GCF_057802395.1. Classification (NCBI taxonomy): domain Eukaryota; kingdom Metazoa; phylum Chordata; class Mammalia; order Perissodactyla; family Rhinocerotidae; genus Ceratotherium; species Ceratotherium simum. The sequence continues at coordinate 3,111,873 of NC_141938.1, read as the reverse complement.
TGACAGATGGAAACTGAGGGGCAGAGCCAAAGAACCACAGTGATCTCAATGAAAACAGAAGAGGAAGGCCCAGTTTGCAACTAGGGCACATCATCTAAGGGGGACACTGCTGGGCAGTACCATCAACGATCAGTCACCCATCCAATGTAGGAAGAAAAGTTCTGTGGATATTCAGCATCAAGTATTGAGAGATGGAGAAGATATTTCCATTTTATTACCATCTTCCCTTTAAGAAGTATCTGGAAAACAATAGTCTAGAAGCAAGTTCCCTGGAAATCAGTCTGATTTCCTAAAGTCAGGAATGCCTCTTTTTTTGTTTTGTTTTATCTCCTACCTCCTCATCTCCACCTCAAATAAAGGACACACCATGTTAAGAATGTACATTCACCTGGGAAGATTGCACATGTCTGGTTCCCCTCTCACACACTGTCAGAAACATGGTGCTGAGGAAACTACATTTCATCACTGCCCTTCCCCACCCTACTTTCATTTGCACCTGTGGGAATTGTACAGTTCCAGTAGTGGCCCCATCTGGGCAGAAACGGGGGATGTGCTTCCTGCACTGATGAATTGATAAATTGTTCTGCTTCTCACAGGTAACATTAGGGACAGTCTGGTCTGTCTTGGGGTCACATCATGGTGCTCTCAAAGGTCCTTTAATCACTGTGGTCAGTGCAATAGACATGATACCTTAAGGTTGTCTTTGGTAAGAGCATATGGTTCCTGTTTATCTCCAACATGACAAACACGAGGGCCAGAATATACTTAGAGTGTTGGTGCATCCACCTGCACTGAGTGAAGCCCACGAGAACTCAAGAATATCCTACAAGGTGATTTTATAAGCCAAGCAAAGAACTCCACTTAAGAAGTATAGGGAGTTTTTTGTAGGTATGGAGAGAGATCTTTTCTCCACAACCTTGGAAAATTGGCCCAAATGGAATGAGTTACCCAAGGTTCAAGAAGCTCCTCTGTTGGAGGAGGTCACTGAGAGGATGTGACTGCTGGTTAATACTCAAGTTGGACTTTGGTAATCAGAGGCTCCTTACCCACTCCCTGGCCTTGGGATATATGTTCTGTCCACTGTTCCTGAACTAAGAGCCATTTCAAGGATGCAGACTGGAGAGACTGGTGTGTTGTTGAGACCATCTGGACTGTAGACGTGACTGAACCCCATTAAAGCCTCTATATAAACTTTTAAGATTCTGGTGGGCGGATCCGGAGAGCTACTTGTCTTGCACCACCTAAGACAAGCCTCGAAGTTCCCTTGCTTATTAAAACAGCAACCTACCAATCTGGAGTGATCTGCCTCTTTCTTCAGTCTCTCCTTGCCCTCCATGTACAGAAGCCAGTTTCAGATGTCATCTGGAGAACTCTCAAGATTTTGAACCAAGATGCTTTTAGCTCTGAATGAAAATAAAAGAGAAATTGATCCTTCATGCGCTGGGAAGCATGAAGTGCCTTTAAATGGCCCAAGATCAAGATATATGTTTGCACTTTTAAAAATATTTTTTTCTTAGTGATCTGACTAAACTGTGACATGGTGTGTGAGGTAGGGGTGGGAGGAAGGATCAACCAAATTCTTCTATCAAGTGGGGAAGACATGAATTACTAGAAATTAATTATCACAGCATTTATTTAGTGAAGATTTCAAACTATGGGAAAGTAAGCACACATAGAAGAAATCAAAATAATCATCACAGAACTTTATTAAAAGCATTGGTTCTCAGTAGTCTTACAGGCCAGTTGCAACCTTACATTTCAAGGAAGCCTGGGTCATCAGCAGTGTAAAATGTCATAGATTCCACTGAGAGAAGTTCTGCTTTCTAAGACATGATGACGACAATGACAGTGAGAATAGTCACAGGAATGCTGACACTGACAATAAAGGCACTTTAGGGAGGCTTACTAAGTGTAAGGCACTGCACTCAGCACCACAGGTGGATTGGCTCATTACCTTTCCTCTTCACAGACTTCTAACAGGGAAGCACTAGTATGATCCTATTTGATAAGAGAGGAAACTGAGACTTAGGGGAGTTAAGTGACAGGTCTAACTTTATACAGGCAGTCAGGAGGGTGCTCACATTCATCACCCCAATGCCTGGCTCAAACCAAGCTTTGCCACTGAGCACACTTCACCTCTTATTATGAAATTAGGACAAATGGTTTATCAACTATCACAGACTCCTCTGTGCAAATCAGAAACAACTTTGTTCTTCCCCAGAGGCCTTATTAAAATTCCTACTATGGAATGATTGTCCTTGCCTTTGGTAGAAATCTGCAGAGGGTTCCACAGTATTTTTAGTCACTTTTTGGTGCTAAAATCCCCTGGTCTCTCTCAGGCACAATGACTGCCAGGCCGGCCTAGTACTCAGAGAAGATGTTTGGGAGCAGAGCATGAAGAGGAAGTGGTGAGTGAGAGGCAGACCACTGAAAGGAGGAGCCAATCCAAACAACAAACAAAGAGGTTTCTTCTCACTCCAAGTGTTTATCATTGCTTTCATCTCCAACTTCACGTCAGAAAACACAGAGATCAATCTGATGAATAAGATGGAAGAAGTAAATATTGTTATTGGAGATGAGAGCATTGTTTATTTGAGAAGCTAAAGATAAAATAACTGGAAAATTACTACAAATGATGACAGAGTCAATTTTCTAAACATTGTATAAATTCATTCATTACACATAAGAACATATAATATTGAATTAAAATCATGTCTTGAAAAATATATATGAAATTTGGAGGTTTAGGGCTTAATGCCATGTGTGAGATCTATGTGCAGACAAGTGTGAGTGTTTCTTGATGTGGTGACAGAGGCCTCATCTCCCTGGAAATATAATCAACTTTGGTGCATGGAAGACTCCTGAAGTCAAAGACGCAGATCTCTCTACACACAGCCACATTTTTCAAGACATTTCCACTCAAATTTCCATCAGGATCTTTGTTTCCGCTTCACAATACAGTCAAAGTATCTCTCTGAAAATAAGTCCAAAGATTACTCAGGAAACTATTGCAAAAAAAGAATGAAAAAGAACAAGTTTCACCAGATGCACCAATTACAAAAATTAATGAGGAGTAATATTTAATGGTCTGTTGCCACCAGAAGAACTGACCAGTTGTCTGTCACAGGGGTGATTTTGCCTCTCAGGGAACACTTGGCAACATCTGGAGGCATTTCTGGCTGTCACGACTGTGGGAGGCAGGGAGCACTGCTACAGACATCTAGGGATCCTCTGATGCACAGAACAGTTTCCTTGACAAAGACTATCATCTTGTTGAAAATGTCAGTAGTGTCAATGTTCAGAAACTATTGACTAGACAGGTGAACCCTTGATGGTGTATAAACAGACACAAGGATGTAACAAAATAGATGATGAGTTGTGGCAATCTATAACTCTCCTATCTACTACATCCAAACAAATTCCCCATGGAGCAAAGAGTTAAACATTAAAAAAGATAAAATGAAAATACTGAAAGTAAACATCAGAAAGTATTTCTGCATACCTAGGCAGTGGAAGTCATGACATCTCAAGAAAAATATAAATAAAACAAATAGATTTAACAAACTAATAAATGTCAATATATCATAGATAATAAAAGATAAAGAAACTCCACCTGGGAAAATATTTTCAATACTAATATAGAGAAAAAGATAATATCATTAATAGTTTAAATAGTTCTGAATAATCAAAAGCCATACATGAATGTTCCAATAAAAGTGTCCAAAGGCCATGCACAAACCTTAACAAAATTATAAATTTTAAATGCCTCATAAAGTTATGAAAATAGATTAGTTCATTAGGCCACAGATATATAATGAAAATTGATGTACTTTTTTTTTTTTTTTAAATTTATTTTTCCCCCAAAGCCCCAGTAGATAGTTGTATGTCATAGATGCACATCCTTCTAGTTGCTGTATGTGGGACGCGGCCTCAGCATGGCCGGACAAGCGGTGCCTCGGTGCGCGCCCGGGATCCGAACCCCGGCCGCCAGCAGCGGAGCGCGCACTTAACCGCTAAGCCACGGGGCCGGCCCTTAACACTTTTATTGAGGCATATTCTGGTGGGAAAGGCCAAGTGGATGCTTTTTGATCTGTTCCCCAACAAAGATATTAACCCAGAGGTAACACCTTACGCATGGAGGAACTGCAGAGACAAGTTCTATCATCAAAGACCTGAGAGATCCAGGGACATTTTTTGCCACCTTTCTCTTTAATTTGCACATTTGCCTGTTACAAAACCATGGAGAGTGAGTTTAGAATATCACATACTTAAAGAGGTTGGGATGTTAATTATAGCTATTTTCCAAATGTGGAATCATTCCTGGGACATATGAACAAGCTGTGTGGGATCTGGTTTTCAAACTCTTACACATTCCTACAAAATAGAATATATACTCTTCTCAACCACACATGGACCTTTGTCTGGGGTAGATCAAATCTTCACCATAAAAAACACTTCATAAATTTAAAATGCTAGGAATAATACAAAGTAAGAACTCTGACCACAATGGAATGAAATTAGAAATCAATATCTTGGGGAAATTCACAAATATGAGGAAATTAAATGACACTCCTAAATAACCAATGAGTCAAAGGAATCAATAGAGAAATTAGAAAACATTTTTAATGAATGAAAATGAAAACGCAATATATCAAAGTTTATGGGTTACATCAAAAACACTATATAGGGGCCAGCCCTGTGGCATAATGGTTAAGTGCGTGCGCTCCGCTGCTGGCAGCCCACGTTCGGATCCCGGGCGCGCACTGATGCACCGCTTGTCAGGCCATGCTGTGGTGGCGTCCCATATAAAGTGGAGGATGATGGGCACGGATATTAGCTCAGGGCCAGTCTTCCTCAGCAAAAAGAGGAGGATTGGCATGGATGTTAGCTCAGGGCTGATCTTCCTCACAAACAAAAAGCACTATATAGAAAAAAATTATAATCATAAATGCCTAAACTAAAAAAGAAGATTTCAAATCAATAACTTAACCTTTTACCTAACATATTGAAAAGGATGAGAAACTGAACCAAAAGTAAAGGAAAAAGGAAATAATATACATCAGAGCAAAAAGTAAGAAATAGAGAGTAGAAAACCCATAAAGAAAATCAATGAAACCAAACGTGGGTTCCATGAAAAGATCAACAAGATTGACAATAGAGAACTAATAGACAATTTAGCTAGATTGACCTAGAGAAAAGGAGAGAAGACTCAAATTCCTAGAATCAGAATGAGAGAGGGGATATCACTACTGAGATCACAGGAATAAAAAGGAGTATAAAGGAATTCAATGAACAATTGCATGCAAAGAAATTAGGTAACAGATGAAATGGGCGAATTCCTAGAAATACACCAACTACTGACAGTGACTCAAGAAGAAACACAGGGGCCAGCCCCGTGGCTTAGCGGTTAAGTGCGCGCGCTCCGCTACTGGAGGCCCGGGGTTCAGATCCCGGGTGCGCACTGATGCACCGCTTCTCTGGCCATGCTGAGGCCTCCTCCCACATACAGCAACTAGAAGGATGTGCAACTATGACATACAACTGTCTACTGGGGCTTTGGGGAAAAAAAAAAGGAGGAGGATTGGCAATAGATGTTAGCTCAGAGCCGGTCTTCCTCAGCAAAAAGAGGAGGATTAGCATGGATGTTAGATCAGGGCTGATCTTCTTCACAAAAAAAAAAAGAAAAAGAAGAAGAAACACAAAATCTGAATAGAATTATAACAAGTGGTTAGATTGGAAACAAAAAATTACCCATAACAAAAAGCCCAGGCCCAGATGGTTTCACAGGAGAATTCTCCAAAACATCCAGTTAAGATTAGACAGCAATTCTTCACAAACTCTCCCCCCAAATAGAATCAACACCAGACTTCAAACTCATTTGTGAAGCCAGTGTTATCCTGATACCAAAATCAGACAAAAGTATCACATAAAAAAACTACAGACCTATTTCCTTTGTGAATAGGGATCCAAAAAACCTCAACTAACACAAGTACCTTATCCAGAGACATTTTAAAAGAATTATACACCATGATCAGGTGGGATTTATTCCAGGGATGCAGGGTTGGCTTAACCTCTCGAAATCCATTAATGTGATACATCATGTTAATATGTTACTGGATACATAACCCCCCCCTGGTTCTTTACCCGCCACACAAGAGGGGCCAAATAAAACTGGAACGCCAGGCTTATGGCAAGGAAAGAGTTTTTATTTCGGGTGACGTCAGCGGGGAGAGGAGAGCTCTCAAATTTGCCCGGTCTCCCTGAAAGATGGGAGGGAGTGTTGTTTTTTTTTATAATTTTATTTATTTATTTTTTTCCCCCAAAGCCCCAGTAGATAGTTGTATGTCATAGCTGCACATCCTTCTAGCTGCTGTATTTGGGACGCGGCCTCAGCATGGCCAGAGAAGCGGTGTGTCAGTGCGTGCCCGGGATCCGAACCCGGGCCACCAGCAGCGGAGTGCGCGCGCTTAAGCGCTCAACCGCTAAGCCACGGGGCGGCCCGAGGGAGGGGTTTTAAAGGTTGTGAGGACTGTGGCTGCTGGTAGGGAGGGGGAGCCTGTGGCCTTGCTGGTCAGCACTTTCCCCCCAGGCTGCATTTGGCCTGTGAGGCTGCTTGGAAGGGAGGAGGAGGGCAAGATAAGGGAATCGCAGGTCGGTGTCCTTCAATCGTCTCTGTCTCCACGGTGGCTGGTGGATTCTGGCGCCAGCAAGCCGAGGAATTGCTGGCTGAGAAGCTTTAGCTTCTTGATATCAGGTTCCCTGTAACAAACCTCAAGATCTGGTAATTAGCCAAAACATCAGTGTGAGCCCAGCTTGAGGCCACCTGGGCTTTTAACAATTAGTAATTTCTATCTGCCTTGTGAAGTTCAGGGATACACAGGTTTAAAAAAAAACCAGTAGTTACATATGAATGTAACTTAGAAGCAGGGAAAGAGGATGAGAGCTTTCGGTTTTAACCCCATATATTCTGGGTTTAACATAGGGGAACTGATATCAGGGCCAGTATTAAATAGAGTGAAAAGCAAAAATGACCTGATCATCTCAATAGACTCAGAGGAAGTACTTGACAAAATCTAACATCCTTTGATGATGGAAACACTCAGCAAACCAGGATCTGAAAGAAATTTCCCTAACCTGATAATGAACAAGTATAGGACACCCACAACTAATATTATATTTAATGGTGAAAGGCTGGATATTTTCTTCCAAAAATGAGGAACAAAACAAAAATATCTGCTCTTGCCACTGCTATTTGACAATGTACTGGAGATTTCAGTCAAAACAGTTTTGCAAGAAAAGGAAATAAAAAGCACCCAGACTGGGTACGACGATGTAAAACTATCTTCAGTTGCATATGACTTATCTTGTAAATAGAAAACTCTAAGGAATGCGCTAAAAAAATCTATTAAAACTAATAATAGAATATAGCAAATTTGTACAAGATAAGTATATAAAAATAAATTGTATTTTATACACTGCAGAGAACAATTTGATAATGAAATTAACAATAGAAATCTATAACAGCATCAAAAAGAAAATAGGAATAAATGTAATAAAAGTAGAAAATACTCTTAAAACTGCAAAATATCATTAAACAATTGGTAAAGATCTACGAGTGTGAAATAAATGTAGGCAAGGATGTGAAGAAAAGGGAACCCTCCTGTACTGTCAGTAAGAATGTAAATCGCTGCAGCCACTCTGGAAAACAGTATGGAGGTTCATCAAAAAATTGAAATAGACCCACCATATGATTCAGCAATTCCACTTCTGGATATTTATGCACAGAAAGCAAAAATGCTAACTCAAAAAGATATATGCACCCCCACGTTCACTGCACCTTATTTATAATAGCCAAGATATGGAAACAACCTAAATGTCCATGAATAAACAAATGGATAAAGAAATTGTGGTATACATGTACAATGGAAATTATTCAGCCATAAAAAAGAATTAAATCTTGCCATTTGTGACAACATGGATGGATCTCAATGGGGCTGGCCTGGTGGCGCAGCGGTTAAGTGCGCGCGCTCTGCTGCGGCGGCCCGGGGTTTGTGGGTTCAGATCCCAGGCGTGCACCCACGAACCGCTTGTCAGGCCGTGCTGCGGTGGCGTCCCACATAAAGTGGAGGAAGATGGGCACGGATGTGAGCCCAGGGCCAGTCTTCCTTAGCAAAAGGAGGAGGATTGGCAGATGTTAGCTCAGGGCTGATCTTCCTCACAAAATAAAAAATAAAGTTTACATTTTGAAGGCAACATTAAAAAAAAAATGGATGGCTCTCGATGGCATTAACGCTAAGTGAAATGTGTCAGAGAAAGACAAATATTATACGATCTCTCTTATATGTTGAATCTAAAAACAAATAAACACAAACAAAAACAACAAGCTCATGGATACAGAGAACATACCGGTGGTTGCCAGAGGTGGGGGGTAGGGAGTGAGAGAAATGCGTGAAGGGGGTCAAAAGGTAAAATTTAACAAGGGGGAGTTTTACCAAAAAATGCATATTTATGATAATCACATAATGACAGAAAAATGATTATATACTTTTATATATTTTAAATTTACAAACTGTGCACCACTGCTCTTGGACGGTCATTACTGAGTGCACATACACGCGGAGGGATGTCAGTTACAGAGCTGCAGGCATTCTGAGGGGATGTGGAGAAACTCCCTCTTCTTGCCACATTTTCCCTGAAACTAATTTCTAGTAATAATAACCATTAAACTTTTTTTTTTTCATTTTTTGTTTATTGCAGTAACATTGGTTTATAACATTGTATAAATTTCAGGTGTACATCATTATACTTCTATTTCTGCATAGATTACATCATGTTCACCACCCAAATACTAATTACAACCCATCATCACACACATGTGCCGAATTATCCCTTTCACCCTCCTCCCTCCCCCCTTCCCCTCTGGTAACCACCAATCCAATCTCTGTCTCTATGTGTTTGTTTGTTGTTGTTATTATCTACTACTTAATGAAGGAAATCATACGGTATTTGACCTTCTCCCTCTGACTTATTTCACTTTGCGTAATACCCTCAATGTCCATCCATGTTGTCACAAACATTAAACTTTTTTTATTGGCAAAAATTTGATTTGCGTTTTTGGAAATTAAAAGGAATGGCATGAGATTGGGAGGGGATTTGGATATTTAGACATTGGAAATCTTTAATAAAGATGTGCAAAGGCCTTGGAGTGATGCCGTCCTTTTTGTTGCTCTTTATTTCTCCCTAACCAATAGTGAAAAGAAAAAAAAAAGAGTGAACCCTAAAAATAAATAAATAGGGCCAGCCCCGTGGCTTAGTGGTTAAGTGTGCGCACTCCGATGCTGATGGCCTGGGTTTGGATCCCAGGCGCACACTGACACACCGCTTCTCCGGCCATGCTGAGGCCGCGTCCCACATACAGCAACTAGAAGGATGTGCAGCTATGACATACAACTATCTACTGGGGCTTTGGGGGGAAAAATAAATAAATAAAAATTTAAAAATAAATAAATAAATAAAAGGGAAAATAGCCCATGTTCATGGATCCTTAGATTTAACACTGTTGAGATCGCAATACCTCCCAGAATAATCTAGATTTTCAACAAAATCTCTATCAGAATACCAGCTGACTTCTTTATACTGTGGATATTAAGAAAGCAACCTTAACTAAATTGGAGTCCTGAAGGCCTGTAGGGGGAGCTCTCACGCCCTACCACACATCCTCAATTACACAGAACAGAAAGAGAGGATGGCTTTCATCTTGGACAAGAAGTAAAACTACTTTACTACTGAAAGAAAATTCTTTCCTCACCCGGCAATGGCCTACCCAATGAGAAATGCTGCAACTTAGCCAATGAGGAGCCCTTAATGTCCTGAGCTGTTACTTTCCCCCAATGGATTTTCATTTAGAACAGCCCCTCCCCACTCCCCCTTTTTCTCCATAAAATCTGCTCCTTTTCTTTGCTGGATTTGCCTATGCTTTGCCATTGCACACACATCCCAAATTGCAATTCTTTTGGCTGTTCTTGAATAAACTCATTTTGAGATAATATAACAGGCAAATTTGCTTTTTAAGTTGGCAATAGAAATTGACAAGCTGTTTCATAAATTATATGGAATTGCAGGGGAACCAGAATAGCCAAACCAATCTTCAAAAGTAAAAGAAACTAGAATGATGAACATTTCCTGATTTCAAATCTGACTACTCAGCATGGTAATCAAGGTATGGGGAATGACACAAGGACAGACACACAGATCAGTGGATTCGATTTAGATTCCAGATATAAACCCACTCATCTATGGTCAACTGATTTTCAAAAAAGGTGCCAAGTATGAGGAAAGAATATTCTTTTTCAAAAATTGGTGCTGGGACAACTGGACAGCAACATGCACAAGAATGAAGTTAGACCCTTACATTACACCACACACAATAATTTACCAAAATAGATCAAAGACCTAAATCTGAAGTAAAACTATAATACTCTGAGAGAAAACCTGGGAAAATATGACCTTGGCTTTGGCAAAGAATTATTAGATATGACATCAAAAGCAAAACCAGTAAAAAAAAAAAAATAGATAATTTGAACTTCATCAAAATTAATCACTTTTGTGCTTCAAAGGACACAATCAAGAAAGTGAAAACATCCACAGTAACCCCTGTGCACTTCTGGGGGGAATGTGAAACCATGCCACCATTGTAAAAAACAGGATGGCAGTTGTTCAAAAATTACAGCAAGTGTTACCTTATGATCCACCAATTCCATTTCTAAGTATTTAGCCAAGAGAATTCAAAACATGGACTCAAACACATATTTGTACACCTGTGTTCTTGAAGCATTATTCACAGTAGCCAAAAGGTGAAAGCAACCCAAGTATCCATCAACAGATGAATGGATCAACAAAATGTGGTGCACACATACAACTGAATAGTATTCAACTTTAAAAAAAAATGAAATTCTGACACACGCTACAACAAGGGGGAACCTTGAGGACATTATGGTAAGTGAAACAAGCCAGTCAAAAAAAGGACAAAAACTGTGTGATTCCACTGATATGAGGTACCTAGAGGAGTCAAATTCATAGAAACAGCACAATGGTGGTTGTTAGAGGCTCCGGGGCAAGGGCAATGGGATGTTGTTGTTTAATATGGATAGAGCTGCAGTTTTGCATGATGAAGAGAGTTCTGGAGATTGGTTTCACAATGTCAATGTACTTCACGCTACTGAACCATACACTTAAATATGGATAAGATGTAACTTTTATGGAATGTGTACATTACCACCATTAAAAGTAAAAGGCTTTAAGAGAGTGAATACACAACTCACAGAATTAAAGATTTTACAAATAATATATCTGAAAAGTATTTGTATCAAGAAAATATAAAGAAATCCTACAATTCAAATAATCCCTTTAAAAAAGTCTAAGGATGCAAATAGACATTTTCCAAGAAAGATTTACAAATGGCCAAGAACACATGAAATGTACAAAAGTGGTCAAAAGGTACACATTTCCTGCTGTAAAATAAGTGTCATGGGGATATAATGTACAGCATGGTGACTATAGTTAATAATACTGAATTGTATATTTAAAATTTGCTAAGAGAATAGATCTTAAAAGTTCTCATCACAAGAAAAAAAATAACTGTGTGGTGATGGATGATTAGACATATAATGGTGATCATTTCACAATATATACAGACATCAAATCATTACGCTGTACACATGTCACAAATATAAATGTTATATTCAATTACATCTCAATTTTTAATAAAATAAATGAAGTATTGATACATGCCACAACATAGAAGTCCCTAAAAAAAATTATACCGGATGAATGAAGTCAAACACAAAGACCACATATTATACAATTCCATTCATATGAAAGTCAGCAAATACAGAAATTTGTAGACAAAAAATAGATTAGTGGCTGGCTAGGGCTGGCGCTTGGAGAAGCTAGGTGGGAAGATAGAGCAGTGACAGGTTAAGGGTATGGATGGGGTAAGGGTAAGAGTAAGGGCAGTGATAGGTGATGGAAATATTCTGTAATTGACTGTGGTGATATTTGCAAGTACCTCCGAATATACTGAAAACCAGTGAGTTGTAGACATTAAAGAGGTCCATTGTACAGCATGTGTATTATATCTCAAAAAAAGTGTTCAAAGAAGTGGATAAATGCATTGAGTTTTGCAATGCAAATGGGTTTTGCAATCTAATATCTTATGCATATGAATACTTTCCAGACACATCCCATATTTACACGTTTTCTTGTTTTTTGTTATATCAGTCCAAATAGGAATTGAATTATCTTAGGGATATTATAGGATTTTACATTTCAAAGTTGTCTCAGGAAATGTTTAAAAAATTACCTAAAATAAATTTCCCTCCAGGGTAAAACGTACAGCTGAGAATTGAATGAACACATCTCATACCTTGTGGTTAGGCTGAGAAGAGTCCTTGCGCCCACCTAGGGCTGCGGGTTCCAACTTCCCACCGGAGCTACGTGCTTGAGAGCCCACAGGATTTTTTAAAGTTTGATATGAGTGGGGGTGGAGAAGCGCTGGCTGGAAGACTCAATGCAGCCAACAGAGAACAAAGTAGGGCCAGACTATTATTACATATGGCGCAGTGACTTTTAACTGTCGGTGTTTGCAAAGAAGGGTCACAGTTCCCCTAGTGGCTTTGCAGCATTACACCCCAATGGAAAGTTTCCGGGAGAGTACAATTTCCAGCTCCTGGGCAGCTCAGACGCATAATCTCTGCCCCACTGTCGCCCATGAGAGGGGCGGGCCTTTCAAACTGTCCAATCAGGGTCGGCTCTGGGGCAGGTGGGCGGGGCGACGCTCCGCCCCCATCACGACTTCCTGCTCGCTCTTCAATGTTTGCAATCGTGGGTCGTCTGCCCTTAAATGTCCCACGTTGCTCTGCCACCGAGTATGTCCGGCTGGTACCTGCGCTGAATCGTAGGAAGGACGCTGGAAGACCCAGGAAACAGGAATGGTGAGAGTTCCGCCCAGGGGTTGGGAGTCTGGGGGCGGGGAGCTGGTTGAATCCGGCCAAACCCAGCCATCGCCGGACCGGCCTCCCCGCGGTCACCTCCGAGTCTGCGGACCCGAGTCCGCGGGGGCGCCGCTCGGACCTCAGTCCCCTCCGGCCGCAGCGTGGGGGCGGGGCCGGCAGCCGGGACCCCGGGCGTCCTGTGGTCACCGCGCGCGGCGACTGCGGCCCCGGAGCCTCTCTGGGCAGCTCTGCGCCCGCAGCCCCGCGTGTCCCCAGATGGTGCGGTGACCACGGGGAGGGTCATCAGGGACAATCGTGACTCAGTCTCCGCGGCTCCTGCGTGGGAGGAGCTGTGGGCTGTGGGGTCCCCAGTGCCTCCTTTTTCCTCAGAGGCGACTCATTTTCTCCTGAGTGTTCTAAATTTGGGGGGAGCGGGGGTCTCAAATCTACAATCCTGCCCCCCCCCCACAGCTCTCCCTAGGACTGGCAATAAATCCCTAAATTTCCACATCCCTCCTCACATTCTCAACCACCAAGTTCCCGTCTCCGATTCACAGCATCATAATCAACTACAAACAGACCCAATATTTTAGTAGTTTATCATTTTTCCATAGTCAGTGGGTGGCTCTTTTAAAAGGGTTTATTCCCTCGTTTGTAGATGTTTTACTTGAGAGAAAAGTAGCAAATAACCACCTGAAACTAGTTGTACGAAATTCTATGCCTCTCCTCCCAAGATGTGTCCTGTGCACAGTCAATTGTAATTACTTTGGGTGGAGGTTCCTCTTGGTAAACTTTTCTGGGTGATCCGTCCTGTGAGCACTGCCCTTCCTGGGTTTGTCACCTTGAAAAGACCATATTCACTTTAATTTAGTCTCAGTTTTTCAATGAATAAAATGTTATTTAATCAATACAGCTTCAAAAACAATATAAAATATTTCCACAGATAGAAGAGGTGAATTTCAGAAAAAACAAAATATTCTGGTTTTACATTGCATGATTTAAAAATTGTTTTCCCTTTTTCCTCCCACCAGCAAGATAGAAACATTCTGACATCAGTTCTTTTATTTTGGGTGAGTTCAAATGGATTTCCAGGGCTTAGATTTGCAGACCTGAAGTGTTCAAGTATGATTAATAGTTTATAAAAAAATTTCTTGTCATGGAAATAATAACATCTTTTTTTTTTTTCCAGAGCACAATACCTTCTTCTGCGGTTTCTAGTTGAGCCACCAAAGTGCCTTGCCATTTTCTTCCTTCTCTTCCTCGTAGAGACTGGTTTGATTATTTTTGCTGGATTATTCAAACACTGGGTTTGTGACTTTTATTTATTTTTAATTTTTTTTGTGAGGAAGATCAGCCCTGAGCTAACATCCATGCCAATCCTCTTTTTGCTGAGGAAGACCGGCCCTGGGCTAACATCCATGCCCATCTTCCTCTACTTTATATTGGACGCCACTACAGCATGGCCTGACAAGCAGTGCATCCGTCCGTGCCCAGGATCCGAACTTGCGAACCCTTGAGCCGCTGAAGTAGAGTGCGCGCACTTAACAGCTATGCCACCGGGCCAGCCCCCTGGGTTTGTGTCTTTTAAAACATCAATGATTGTCCAAAAAACTCCAGTGGGGGCAGAGACCGGAGGGCACTGGATCTAAGCTAAGGGGCCCTTGGGCCTGCAAAGGGAAGGACTTGAAGGCCCAGTTGTGCTTCCTGGGGAGCCTCCCCCTGCAGGTGTCCTACTGCTCACACCCCCCATGGAAGGAGCCTCTATACTGAGACGAGCTGCAGAGCCCTGGAAAGCTGGGGGTGCACGTGCTCATGGGGGTGGGGAGGTGATGCCCTTTCTGAGGTTGTAACTGGTTCCCTTGGGCCTCTTTCTAGATATAAGTTGGTGTTTTGCATCCACAGTGTAGGTGCACTCAGAGTGTGATTTGTTTACATTGAGAAAGTGTGTGAAAGTCAGGAGTTCTGTGTTCTGGATTAGGGTCCATTAATTTGGGAGTTGATTTGGGTCAGAACCTTAAACTGAGTCCAGCTGAGTTTTCCTCATTGTGAGAAGGGAAGCCTGAGAGAGGGAGCGTTTGCATTATTCCCTGGGGAGAGGGGGTGTGTGGAGCTCCCAGAGTTCACTCCTGTGGCTGCTCAGGTGCCCCAACCCCCTCCACCAAGGACTGACCCACTCCAGGGGTTCTGTCTCAACCAGGAGGGTCAGGAATATGGAAGCTTCTGAGTGTGGCTTTCCTTCTGTCCTGTGGGAAGCGGGCTGCTCATCTGTGCTGATTCCAATATTTGTGTTTCTTTCCTTTGGATTCCTTTATCGATTGAATAGTGCAGCCCTTTGGCTCTAGTTTCCCTTAGCACTTGGGCCCTGACACTGTAAGTTGGTTGAGAGATAGGATGTGAGGAAAGCAAGAAAATTGTGGAATCAAAAGTAGAATTTTTGTTCGTTTTCGGCAAGAGAACCTCAAGATGTGAGATAAATGTATTTAAGTTCTCAGGTACATGTTTCATTTTTAGATCAGTTTTGTATGTGCATGTCCCTAGAGAACATTGAATTTAAAAAGGCTAAAGCAATTGAATTTCTATTTATGTGAAGAAAACTTCTGAAAGCTTATGTAAATCTTGGAAAATCCTTAAGGGGTTTACGGGGGTAAACTCAAACCCCGATTGTATTATAATACACTGCTTGTTCCTGAAAATACTCCAGTGTGAAATAGAGGCGAAGGACAAACTAGGATGCTGCAGGTCCTTTTAGTTACAAAGAGATTTGAAAATTTTCATTTTGAATGGTGTATACTTTTGTAGCTGTTAAGTGTTTAAAGGAATTAAATCTCAGAATGTTTCCTATGTACATCGTTAAAATTAAATGAAGACTGTTAAATAGTAAAATATAGTATATATAAATTTGTTTATTTGAAATAAATCTGTAAGATAGCAAAGTCTAATTTAAGAAGACTCACTGCCAATATATCCTGGTCCCCTCCAGCGCTGTTACTCCAGCCACCCCCAAATACAGTTTTGATCATTTTTTGAGCCTCCTGTTAGTGTTTATATAAATCAGTTGAGAGTGTGTTACCAATCACAAGTGAGTCTGTTTGCCTGATGCACAGTGGAAATGTCAAATACCAAGGCAAAGGTCTTTTGCAGAAATAAAAGACTATTTCAGGGCAGCCAGCAAAGAGACAGGAGACAGCTCTCAAGTCTGTCTCCCCGAGTGGCCTTTGTGTGGGATATTTATCAGAGAAGGAGGGAGTAGGAGGGCATTGGGTGCTGAAGTTTCAAGAGTCCTCCATGCAGGCATGACTCTCTTTAATATTTCTCCATGGGTCACATGTGTGAATTTGGGGGGTTTCTATGTGTTGCATGCAGGATATTTTTAGTCTGTGATGTCCAAAGTTTACGATCAGTTATTTTAGCTTCTCAATGCACCTGTGTGGTCTTTAGCCAGGCAGGGGGGAGGGATAGCTGTTAGCAAGCTGCTCTCTTATCAGCAGTCTCCTTGCTGTTCTGCAAAACAAGCTCAGAGACTTGGGTTATTTTGTTTCCCATGTCAACCTTTTGGGTAAAGGGCATGGCCTCAAATGCATTTTTTTTTTTTTGATGAGGAAGATTGGCCCTAACCTAACGTCTGTTGCCAATCTTCCTCTTTTTGCTTGAGAAAGATTGTTGCTGAGCTAACATCTGTGCCAGTCTTCCTCTATTTTTTGTATGCGGGATGCCACCACAGCATGGCTTCATGAGCAGAGTGTAGGTCTGTGCCCAGGATCCGAACCCACGAACCCAGGGCTGCTGAAGCAGAGCACGTGAACTTAACCACTGTGCCACGGGCCGGCCCCCCAAATGCATATTTTTTTTACCCACGTTTGTCCTTGTAGTGAGCGTTCAGATACCACATTTTGGATGACTGCTCACAGCTTAGGCCTCACCCCACCCTCTTCCCCTTGTGTCCCCACCTGGACAAGCTGATGAGAAAGCCTGGGTGTTCTCTCCTCTAGAGCAGGCAGGAGATTCCACCACACAAGCCCCTGCCTGTGTGCAGAACTCTTGCCCCGGCCCCACCCCCAAGCCCAGTGCACACCCAGGCCAGGCTCCATTCCTTGCTTTCTGAGCCCTTCCAGAGCTGCTTGAGAGGCCAGCCCTGTCCTCCTGAGACCTCTATTATGTGAGTCTTTGAACAGCATGTTCAGACATGACCCCCACCCGTGGGTCTGTTTTCTCCTGCAGTCACTTGCTCACCTGCTCTGCTGCCTGGTGGCGGCCTGCACTGTGGGCTGCTGCTTGCTGGGGAGCCTGTGCTGTGAGCTGTGCTGCCCCGTGTTGCAGTGTTGACCCACCAAGCCTCGGTTCTAGGTTCAGCTGACCAGAGTTGGCAGTTTCAAAATTCTTAGGCTTGTCAGAGCAGGAGTATGGGTTTGAGGCCTTCCTTAAAGTCGTCCTGGGTCGATGTCTTTTTCAGGATTTATCTGTGTGTTACAGACAATCTGTGACAGAGGCTGGGTTGACCCCAACATACCCCGGGGGTATGGGTAGGAGAGAGAGACTATACCCTGTGCAAGAAGAGGGCCAATCTGTGGTCACTCCTGAAAGAGCTGTCACTTAAAAAGAGAAAGAGAAGAGAGGGGGAAAGGCAGGCAGTAGGTGGCAGGCTGAGTCCACACTCCTAACACCAGAGGGCTCACCAGGACCCTTAAGTACCTCAGCTGCTGCCCCTGCCTCTACTGTGGCAGGGGCACATATGGCATCCCTGTGGTACAGCAATGTATTAGTTCAAACTTGACTAAAGTCCATGGTCCTTAAACCATATGAAGCACCCAGTTGTCATCGGGGAGGCTCCTAACCCTGAAGGCACTGTTTTGAGGCTCTTGGGAATTAAAAATTTATAAATAACAGGGTAGAGAGGTACCCCTACCCTGAAGCGTATCCAGTGACTTAGGAAACAGCAGGGAAGGTCAAGAGGAAGGAAACAATAGGTAAAATACTGAAAGGCCCACAATTTGCCCCAATTGGAAGTACAAAATATACTAAAAGAATTTACATAACAGGTAAAGGTACACTGGCTTTTGGGCCTCTACAACATAGGTTCTGAATTAATTTTGCTGTCTGATGTAATGAACTAATTCAGAAACCTTCAAGCAGTTAATACAAGTTCTCAAATTATGGTTATACTTGGGATCCCACTAAATTTAAGCAAGGTGCCCCTGACGATCTTAGGGGCATTAATGAATATAATACAAGGACAAGTGTTTCTCCTTAACCAGCAGAACTATGGTCTTGCCTGAGTTCTCCATGGTCATAACACCCACTGTCCTAAAATATCCCATAGTGAGCTGGGAAGCTCTGAACCAATGATTCAAGAATTAAAATTAAATAGTCTTTGCCACTTACAAATTGGCTTGACAAAATGGAACCTCAGAGACCTTATCCCCCAAATAAAGTAGCTGATAGGACCCAATGTAAATTACCCAAGGCCTTGAATGATTGAAAACCATATACAAAAACTACTTAGTGAAGAGTTGATTATTTTTCATCCTTCTCCTTTAACAGCCCAATTTGTCCCGGTCTTAAATCTAGAAAGAATGAAGGACATTCTACAGTGGATTACTGCAACCTGGAGGCTGTGGTCACACCAAAAATCCCTGTACCCAGTCCCCAACAGTGTGGAAATTACTGACTACAACCAATCAGCAATTGATAAACATCCTGCTCTCACAGATTTGGCTAAGTCTGTTCTGTCAGTGCCTATGTCAACAGCCTCTCAGCTGCACTTGGCCTCCCCCTCTGAAGGGACAGGATACACCTTTACTGGTCTCTCCTCATGGATCTTCAACAGCTGTGCCCTCCCACACCGTCATTGCAGGAAGGATCTACTCTGCGTGGTGGGTTCTCCAAGAACACAGGTGTGATGTTACATTAATGACATCTCCTCTGAGGATATTCAGGACTTACACATATTGAAAAAAGGAGCTCACAAAACTTGACAAGACATTGCCACTCATATGTGAGCCCTTAGCAACTTAAATTTCTGGAAATTATTTGATAAGCTGAGGCCCACACCCTCCCTGACACCATGAAGAAATAGCTCTTGTTCCTCTCAGCACCCAGCGTCTACTAGGTTCTTTAGCTTTTGGGAGGCAATATATTCCTTGTTCACAATTTTTACTTCAGCCCATTTGTGCTGTTACTTGCAAATTTGCCACCTTGAATGGGCACCCCTACCACAAATGTCTGGAGACTCTTTCAAATGTCATACAACCAACACTCCTGTTAGTGCCCTTAGAGACTTCTTTACTATAGAGGCCTCAGTGACCTTCTGTCATGCCTCCTGGGGGACCCATGATGGCCTTAAGTTGTCCATAGGCTTCTGATGCAAGAACCTGCCCTAGGCACCAGACTCGATGTCATTAGAGCTGAAATGACCTCTACTTACAGGGCTATCCTGACAGTAAATGGCCCTGAGCATGGGACCATCTATCCAGCAGTCTATGTTGAATTGCTACCTGGAAACAGCACCCCAAGAGCTCAACATGGCTACCAACACCCCCTGGAGACATGACGCAGCCAAACGTGCACCCTCTGGGGTACCCTACCTGCAGGAGGGAGTGGTCTTCCATCTCAGTCCCTTGCCAGGTGCCATGCTGTTGAAGGTCACCCCTTTCCCAGAACCCCAGGCTCCCTGGGGAGTTCCTTAGGACTCCCTGAGTGAAAGGCAGTGGGAGTTCATAGACTTTAGAGACCACATCACTTCATTCATACATGCTGGAGCTCAGGCAGAGTTGCTACTTTTCGTGTCTTAATTGGGACATCTCTGATGAAGGAACTGACCCAAGGGTCATCACACTGACCATCAAGCAGTCATCTTAGCACCAACCAACAGTTGGCTCCTGGTGCAGATATTACAGACTATGGGCGATTCTCTAAAATTTGCCCGTTTGTGGTAAGAGAACTCCAGGAATCTCTTGTCTCACAGTTACCTACAATATAAATCAAAGTTAACACTTGTCTCTACACATACGAAGGCCACACGCAAAGCCTCACCAGGACACACTTTATCCTCATGGGAGTTCCAGACACTATTGATAGTAACGAAGGCACTCATTTCATTTCTCAGAATATATAGTGCTGGGCTCTTAACAAGGCATGTGGTGGAAGTTTCTCCTCTCTTCCAAGTCTCAGGGTGCAGGCCTCATAGAGCACCATAATGAGTTATTGAAAGAAGTTCAAATTAACTGAATGAAAGATGGTCTGTTTCTGTCATTAGTCAGTCATCGGGGATGAATATTAATGTGACTGTCCTTACATTTTTCTTCCTAGTACACTTTTTTTTTCCAGGCAATTGCACAGAGATCAAACCTTTCCTTTTTTTTTTTTTTTTGAGGAAGATTGGCCCTGAGCTAACATCTGTACCAATCATCCTCTATTTTGCAGGTGGTTCACTGCCACAGCATGGCTGATGAGTTGTGTAAGTCTGTGCCTGGGATCTGAACCCACAAACCTGGGCCACTGAAGCAGAGCGTGCGAAGCTCAACCACTAGGTCACAGGGCCAGCTCAATAAATTCCATGTTTTCATGATGCTGTTAAATTTATGAGGAAGGGAGTGTGGCCAGAGTAATACTTCTGATGACTGAGTCGTAGAATAAATGTTGGGAGACCACAGAGCCATATGTGAACTTCTACGAATTGAATATAAATCCCTGGTGCTTGTCCATCTTACCCTTCCTCCTATATAGGACTCAGTGGCCTTTGAGGATGGGACTGTGAAGTTCACCATGGAGGAGTGGGCTCTGCTGGATCCATCCCAGAAGACACTCTACAGGGATGTGATAATGTCCCTAAGGTAACTGAATCCCTATTTTCGCTTATATAAGGAAAACAGTAAATCATTGTGTAAATTTGGGATGTATTTGGCAACCATTTTCTACCAGCTTTATTAAATTGACTAATAAAATTTATTTAAAAATTACAACATGATCATTTCTTACACGTATACTATATAATTGCAATTTATTAAGAGCAGATCTTAAGCATTCTCACACCACACACACACAAACACACGATAACACTGTAAGACGATGGATTGTTGATTAACCTGGAAGCTCATATGCCTAAGTGCCTGATGGTGCAAGAAAACCTTAACAGGGCATCCCAAGTCTATATGACCCTGCTAGGTCCCCTGTCCCCTTAGCTTCCCTCCTGCGTGGCTACTTGGGAGAGCTGTTCCCCTCTGGGTTGGCTCCCTTTACCTGCAACAACGCTGGAGATGACAGTCCCCAGCACATGACATGGTGGGACACAATTCCATCCTGCATGCATAGTTGCATAAGCAACTTTCCACTACAGCAGAGATGACACCAAGGAAGACGTGGCGGCTGATGATGGCGAGCACTCCCTGGGACTTGGTTGCTGAACTAAATGCTTGTTTATCTAAATTCCCTGCTGACAACCCCCTCTAGTGGCATTCTGCAGAATTAACAATGTGTTTACACAAGGCCCTCCTGCTCACTACAATGCTTGCTGCTTGAGGGTGAGGCAGTACTCTGCCTGCCAGGCTGCCCTCCTCTGCACCTTTGAGCTTTGGGAGGCCAAAGTATGTGTTGAGTCTCACAACCTCACAGGGGCGCCTTTAAACACTTCACTCAGTTGCGTGCCTTCACCACACCCTTTAGCTTGGTCCACATTGTGAGTCCTACTGGGAGTTAGAGAACTTAATGTCTGAACTCTTCCTCAGCTTCGGATGCTACCACCACCCCAGCATCCCCCCTACCCCCTCCAGGACCACAGCTGCAGGGTCACCTCCCTGCACCACCTGAAAGGACCCTGCCCCACGGTCACCACTCAGGGCTCCTCAGCCCTCCCATTCAAGCCCTCCAGTAGTCTATTTTCATACAACAGCAGAAATCAGAGCTCATTTTGGGGGCCACTATAATTGCTTGGCATGTTACCAGCCTAAACTAAGGCTTTTCCCAAAGTTAGTGGTCTGCCCAGATGATTTACTGATCCTGCCCCATTTGCCCAAAAAAAGGCACCCCATGAATCCCTGTGGCTTGCCCCCACGTGCCCTTTATAATGCCCCATATCTGCCCAGGACCAACACCACATGGATGACTATGACCTACACCTCGTCCCAAGGAGCACAAGCCTCATGGTCTTGGGCCTCGAGGCCCAGCCATCTAGGGGAACCCCCATCTACTTCATCTTCCCCAATCAAGCAGTTGGTGTCCACTGGGGGTCCAGTGCCCTGGAGCTGTCACACATACGTGGTTCTCCATATGTGCACTTCTTCCCTCCACCTCCAACGTGTTTGCCTCCTCATCAGCCCCCAGGGAGTCCTGTCCATACGAATTTATTTTAGTCATGTTAAAATAAAAAACAGACCAACCTTGAAACACCCTGAGCAGACAAAACTAGTTTAGTCAAACAGGCAAAGCTTAATTTAGCTCATTTTGCAAAATTAACTTGACCCGGGTCATTTCTTGCTCATGCCTTTGAATATCATAAGAAAACTTAAACTGTTTCCCAAGGTTGATGTTAGTTAACCACTGATGAATTCCTTACCATTCAAGAAAATTCTAATATTATGACCAATCCCTGGGAAGAATAAGCAGTCCCTGCTTTCTCTCTCTATAAGCTGCTTTATAGCAATGTGCCCCTGAGCCTCCTTCCACGTTTTGGTTCGAGTGCTTCCAGTTTGTAAGCTTGTCTTTGATGTGTGCACAATAAACGTTTATTAATTACTACTTCAGTGACTCATTGGTTTTACTTCTGTTATTTCTGAACTTTTGACAGTCTCCCTGGGACTACCCTTACAAATCACTGAACAGGACCCCCAATCCATCTTTCTTTCTACCCCCTCACATCAGAAGCATACGGTATTCATCCCCATTATGTTGGGAGTAGGGCTGCTGCTATCCCTCACCAGGACAGGGCTAGGTACAGCCGCACTGGGCTCACAAGAATATATTATTAAGGCACCTGGCTGTCAGCCACCTGGCTGAACACACTGGGCTATTACACCAAAGCTGGAATTAATGCAACAGCAACAGGATTCTTTAGTGCAGACGGTTTTGCATAACTGTTTAGCTGTAGATCACTTATTGGCCAAGGAAGGAGGGGTATGTGCTGTAAAGGGCACCTCCTGCTGCATGTGTGTTAATAATTCTGGACAAATTCAGACAAATTTACAAAACATGGCCCAACAGGTACAAGGGTTCCATAATCTCGCCCAAGTTTTTCATCAAATACTTACCTTATCTGTGAATATACTGAACCACTGAATTGTATGTTTTAACAGGGTGCACTGTGTAATATGTTGAGAACCTGGAGCTGGTGTATTAAATTCAGCGTAGGCAGATTATGACCTGCTGAATGGGGAGGTATAAGCCACCCGCACAGGGTCACTAGGTAGCTCCCTCAGCATCCCAGCTCCCACTTTGGGGAAGTGAAAACCACAGGGAGGTCATCATTTGCTGTGGGTCTGTGGGCAAAGGGAGAAGACGGCGGCGCTCGGGAAGCCTGTGCAGCTGGAGTGGGATTTTCGTAGAGCAACTGAATTGTTGCAAAACTACAGAGGAGTGGAGAGGTACCACCACAGGAACTTCAGGCTTTACAGAGAGTCCTTCAAAGTGAATTCTGCAGTGCTGTAAGCGAGGTATAGGAACACGTCCATGAGACTGTGGGCATCAGTAGCAGTCCTGGAGTGAGAGCTAATGCGACTGCAAAGGCTACTGTCACCAGGGAAGGACATTCTCATCCTCACGTTGTTGAGCCAGCAAAAAGAGAAGACGGCCTTGGGTTCAATATTGTGGGAGACAAAGAACAGAACTCTCCAATCCATATCTGTGGAACCATTCCGGGTGGAATGGCTGACAGCCATGGGGGCCTCAAGCGAGATCAACTCCTTTCTGTCAATGGAGTGAGTGTTGAAGAACATCATGAAAAAGCTGGAGATCTGCTGAAAGCAGCTCAAGAGAAGGTTACATTAGTAGTACGACATACTCCCAAGGTCTTAGAAGGAATGGAGGCACGCCTTGAAAAAATGAAATCAGCAAGATGCAGGCAGCAGACCTAAAGCGGTTCAGAGCTTTCTACCCTGTTCTGCTTTTAGCTGGGAAGTTTTCCTTGTGGCCTACAAGGTGGCCGGAATGCCAGTGATTGTAAAAAACAAACAGACACTTCCCGCGAAATCCTCCTTGCCATTTTATGAGTGCCTATTGTAACATCATTTATGGTTCCAGAGAAGCATACACTTTTTTCTGACAAGAAAAAGTAAATGGCGATGAGGGCAATTCTGTCCTGCTGTCTTTACAGGCCTTTTTCAAATTTAGATTTTGTCATCAAGTTGTTCTAGATCTTTTAAGATGCTTTTTTAATATTAAAATGTACTTTCACATTCTTGATCTTTTTTAGAAAAAAAATTTTCTTCATTTGGCTGCTTATTTAAAAATAACAGTTCTCCAACTCTTTTTTCGCTTACTGTTTTTTTTAACCTGTAAAATTTCTTTACGGTTTTCCAAGGAATTAAACTTAACAGTCTCCGCTACAGCAGTTAATACACTGTCAGTGTCAACATCACTGCTGCATTTTGTACTTTGAACACACATAGTATGTATAATCAACGGTAAATCATAACTTAGCACACTGGAAGTTTTTAACTTTCATTTAAACATAATGTATATTGGCCGGCCCTGTGGCTTGGTGGTTAAGTGCGCGCGCTGCGATGCTGGTGGCCCGGGTTCGGATCCCGGGTGCGCATCGAGGCACCACTTCTCCGGCCATGCTGAGGCCGAGTCCCACATACAGCAACTAGAAGGATGTGCAGCTGTGACATACAACCATCTACTGGGGCTTTGGGGGGAAAAAATAAAATAAAATAAATAAAATCTTTAAACATAATGTATAATGAATATTCATTTATACTGATTTATAGAAGTTTTTAAACACTGAAACAATCATTGCTAAAATATGTATTCTTTTGTAATATTTGAGCAGTGAGGCAGGAGGATGTAATTTGATTGTTAGCATTACTGATTACATCTCTATTTATATTCAGTAATATATCAAATTACAAATGCAAAAACAGGTTTAGGTTTCATCTTTTGCAAATTTTTTTTAATACTATTCGTTTTTCTTTAAATATATTTCTTATGTTTTGGTCCTTCCATTCCTAGAGATGAGCTAGTTAGTTTGTGATGCAGAATAGCAGAAGCAAAGAAGAAAAAGTAACACCTTTAACCTCACTAGCCTCAAGAGTTAACGCACTCTTACTAGCTCAATTTAAGAAGTGATTTTACATAGGAAGAAGATAGGATATATTTAAGATACACAGAAATTATGAAGTGATGTATTAATAAGAACCTGCAGGCTCTTTGTCAAAATGAGTTGGAACTCATTCATATTAAAATGGTTGGATCTAGAGAAACGATCTTTGTTTATGATTCGTATATAATGGTGGGAATTCTGAGAGAGACTTTGATTTGTCCACTGGATGTCACTGTTTTCCTAAAAGGCAGCTATGAGTGTATGACTGGGCCTGGCGAATTTTTAAAGGCTGAAATTAAAGAGTTGAGGTTCATATTCAGTCACAACTTATAGGAACGTCTGTATGTTTTTTAAAAAATTTAAGTACTAGACGCTAAAAAGAAGAAAATGGATTGAAATATATAAGGAATTTAGCATAATTATTGACCCTGTGTAAAAAGTGGGCATTTTGTAACATTCCAACAGGAAGAACAGAAAGTATACCTTTTTCTGCATGTTTGTGAGCACTGTGAGTCTTAAAAGATTATTCCAGGGCCAGCCCCATGGCTTGGCGTTAGGTGCGTGTGCTCCGCTGCTGGTGGCCTGGGTTCGGATCCCGGGTGCACACCGACGCACCACCTCTCTGGCCATGCTGAGGCCGCGTCCCACATACAGCAACTAGAAGGATGTGCAGTTATGACGTACAACTATCTACTGGGGCTTTGGGGGGGAAAAATAAATAAATAAAATAAAATAAGATTATTCCAGTTTTCAGTGATTTTCAGAATAACAATCAGCATTATTATTTATCATTTAGGTACTGAACACTGGATTGAATGGTTGAATGTGTCTTTAGCCCACTACAAAACGTGCTTATGTTGATAGGATCATGTTGTTAAATTGTATATTTTCAAAATTAATTGATGTTTTTAAAATATTGAGACCAAAGTAGTATAGAACTATAGACTTATTTTAACTGTAAAATTATTAGAGGTACTTTTTGTAGAGCTTTATATATGAAAGAAGTGTTGGTGCATATAAAAACAGTAATATTGTTATGCTTGTGTTCTCGCATTCCAGGGTAAGCAGACCCTGAAGAAATCTTGTTAGTAGAGCTGCAGCTGCAGTAGCTTTTAAGGGCGTGTCAACATTTCATTATAAATTATAGCTTTCTGGTTCAGTATCTCAGCTTTTTGGAATTTGCAGCCAAGTTAAATCTTTTTTGGTGTTGAAACTTGGTAAGTCGAGTGAGCTTTTTTTTTTTCCTTCTACAGTAATCCACAATCTGTTCTTTGTGTGGGTTGGCACTTATTTATAATTCTTAAAATCAGGATTGCTTAAAGGAGCCAAATACAGTAGTTGTGCTTTTGCTCCTGTTGAGCCTGAGTAGCAGGAGTTTGTTTTTTTCAATGCAGTTTTCACAGTGTGTCTCAGAATTTTAAATCCTGACCATAGAAAACTTCAGTCATCAGTGGCAAAGATGTACAGAAGTGGTCTGGTATAGTGAGGAAATGAAGGGAATTTTCATCTTATAAATAAATGTATGATCCATGAGCATAACTAGGCACACAGGAAGTATATAACAGATTTTTGATTTGTAAATTATAAATTATCCTCTCTCCCCAATTTCCATTTGTTTTCTTGGTATCAGTGATTTTATGCCTTAGCTGCATATTAGAACACCCTGCAGAGCTTTAAAAAATATTGATACCTGAGTCCTATCCCATACCAACTAAATCAGAATCTCTGAGGGTGGGGCCAGATGCTTATTTTTTTTTAAAGCTTTCCAGGTGGTTCTAAAGGACACCTAGGGTTGAGAACTACTTGTTTCCCCTTTGTAAAATGCTCTACTAGGGCCAGCCCGGTGGCGCAAGCGGTTAAGTGCGCGTGCTCTGCTGTGGCGGCCCGGGGTTCACCGGTTCAGATCCCGGGTGTGCACCGACGCATGGCTTGGCAAGCCATGCTGTGGCGGCATCCCATATAAAGTGGAGGAAGATGCGCACAGATGTTAGCCCAGGGCCAGTCTTCCTCAGCAAAAAAAAAAAAAAAAAGGAGGATTGGCAGATGTTAGCATAGGGCTGATCTCCTCACAAAAAAAAAAAATGCTATACTTACACTGGACTCTGCTTGGAAGTATCAGACTAGAATAATTCAATTTACAGCTACTATGAATTAGCTGCAAATATAATAATGGGTTATATTTCTTGATAATTTCCTTAGGAACAAGAGGTACTTAGCATTCCTTATTTGGAAAGTAATTACAGTCTATATATTTTCTTTTTGTAATAAAATCTGCAAGTAGTTTAAACATAAACTTTCAATGCCTGTCATCTTTCTGCCACTTTGCCTTAAAAACTTACAAAAATGAACATTATTTGAGAAAGCATGTTTAAAAATTGCAGATGAGAAATATTATCATTGATAATTACGTGCTGTCTTAGATGGCCACTTTATCCATTAGTATAATACTGGATTCTAGTGGCCTAGTTCTTTGGGGTTTGATAATTCAGATGTGTTTTTAAAAAGTCATTGTGGGCCGGCCCTGTGGCTTGGTGGTTAAGTGCGCACGCTGCGATGCTGGTGGCCCGGGTTCGGATCCCGGGTGCGCATCGAGGCACCACTTCTCCGTTCATCCTGAGGCCGAGTCCCACATACAGCAACTAGAAGGATGTGCAGCTACGACACACAACTATCTACTGGGGCTTTGGGGGGAAAAATAAAATAAATAAAATCTTTAAAAAGTCATTGTGTTCCTCTTCTAAATTTTTGAAGTTATTTTTCTCAAGTACTTAAGTAGCTTGCCTCAAGTACATTGTTTACAATTTAAATGGATATTATAGCATTTAATAGAAGAAATGGCTGTGACTTATCTGAAAAGAATGTCAGCATGACTTGGTATAGACTTAAAAGAATACATGTTGTGAATATTTTATAATGTGGAATGATCATTGAAATGTCAAGGACACTGGGAATTGCATTTCCTGAATAAATGTATGTTGATGAATTTTCTAACGTAAAAGAAAACCACAGGGATTTTGATTGAAGACCGCACACAATACACCCACACAGAGGATGTAAAGTAACAAGATTTGTTACTTACAGATTGTAGAAGTGGGACAGGGACACAATGAGCCAGAAAGGCAGTCCTCTGTCCCAGCTCATGAGCCAGGAGAGAGAGAGCAGGGTAGCAAGCACCCATTACTTATAAGGCGGCTGGGGTGGAGGTCACTAACTTTTTATGAGCTCAACTCTAAATGGTTATTTTAAAAGGTGCCCCAGCGGCCGGCCCCGTGGCTTAGCGGTTAGGTGCGTGCGCTCCGCTGCCGGCGGCCCGGGTTCGGATCCCGGGTGCGCACCGAGGCACCACTCCTCCAGCCATGCTGGGGCCGCGTCCCACATGCAGCGGCTGGAAGGATGTGCAGCTATGACAGACAACTGTGTACTGGGGCTTTGGGGGAAAAATAAAAAAAAATAAAAAAAAAAATAATAAAAAAATAAAAGGTGCCCCAGGAAAAGCAAAGTGGGGATTTATGGTGGGAATTCTAGGCTCAAGTCCTTACCTAAATGTCTAGACTTTGAATGTGAGCAGGGTTGTCATACTCTAAAATTCCTAGGTGGTAACTCAAAATAGTTGTTTTTCTCTTAAAAATTGACCCTGTGATGCCTAGGCATCAGTCTTTAGGGAAAATCACAGGCACTCTCTGGACCACGGGGCAGGATTTTGATCCATTCAACTGTTGCAGGACACTTGGGTTACTTCAACCTTTTGGCTATTGTGGACAATGCTAATGTGAACACGAGTGGACATAGATGTGTTTGAGTCTCTGCTTTCAAATCTTTTGGGTACTTACCCAAAAAGTAGAATTGCTAGATCAGATGGCAACTCACTTTGTAATTTTCTGAGGAAGTGCCATGTTGTTTTTCATACCATGAATATGATTTTATATTCCCAGCAATAGTGCACAAGGATTCCAAAGGGTGTTTTCACTTTCTTGATGATGTCTTTTGTAATTTTATTTATTTACTTTTTTTTCCCCCAAAGCCCCAGTAGATAGTTGTATGTCATAGCTGCACATCCTTCTAGCTGCTGTATGTGGGACGCGGCCTCAGCATGGTCGGAGAAGCGGTGCGTTGGTGCGCGCCCAGGATCTGAACCCGGGCCGCCAGCAGCAGAGCGCGCACACTTAACCGCTAAGCCACGGGGCCGGCCTAGATGGTGTCTTTTGAAACACACAAGTCATTAAATTACCTTATTCCCCTTTTTTCTCTTAGTGTTATACCTAACAATTCTTTGCCAAATTCAAAGTCAGGAATTTCTTCCTGTACTTTATCTAAGAGTGTTATAGTTTTACTCTTATGTTTAGGTGTTTGATTCTTGGTACATTATTGAATGTGGAGTGATATAAGTGTACAACCTCTTTTCTTATGGTTACCCACTTAACCCAGCACCAATTTATGAAAAGACTCTTTCCCCATTTGTGGCACTTTTTAAAAAAAGTCAGTTCACCATAGATGTGTGGGTTTACTTCTCAAATCTCAGTCTATTTCACAGATCTGTATCTCTAACCTTATGTCAGTACCACACTATCTTGATGACCATTGCTTAGTACAAAGTTTTGAAATCAGGAAATATTAGTCCAACTAGTTTGTTTTTGTTTATCTAGAATGGTTTGGATATTCTGATTCCCTGCAATACCATATAAATTTATGAACCAACTTCCCAATTTTGGTAAAGAAATCAGCTGGGATTATGATAAGGATTGTGTTGACTCCTCAGATCATTTTCTGGAAATGTGCCATTTCAACAGTAAGTATTCTGATCCATGAAATTGGGATGTTTTCCAACTTATTTATACCTTTATTAATTTCTTTTGATAATGTTGGTAGTTTTCATAGTATTTGTCTTATACTGTTTTTGTTAAATTTATTCCTAAGTATCTTATTCCTTTTGACACAATTGTAAATGTATTTATTTTCTTAATTTCATTATCTGATTGTTCATTGCAAGTATATACAATTCATTTTTTTTTTTTTTTTTTAAAGACTTTATTTATTCATTTTTTTTCCCCCCAAAGCCGCAGTAGATAGTTGTATGTCATAGGTTCACATCCTTCTAGTTGCTGTACGTGGGACTCGGCCTCGCGTTGGACGGAGAAGTGGTGCCTCGGGGCGCGCCCGGGATCCGAACCCGGGCCGCCAGCATCAGAGCGCGCGCACTTAACCGCTAAGCCACAGAGCCGGCCCTATACAATTCATTTTTATATTTTTGTCTGTATCCTACAACATTGCAGCATTCAATTATCAGTTCTAATAGTTTTTTTGGTGGACTTCTCAGTGTTTTCTCTATGCAAGTGTAGGAGCAGAAAAATTTCCCCTTCTTCCCTTCTAGGTTGTTTGGCTGGTCTAATGATTAAAGTGATGTAAGACAGATTAACAGAAGAAAAACAAATGTAAAGCTATGTACACGATCCCCATAAAAAGATGAGACTCAAGTAACAAAAGCAGGAAATTTTATGCCTTTTACACAAAGAAACAATAGATTTGGGAAGAATTGACAAGGCAGAGAGGTTTGGGCTAGGGGTAGCAAATGGTGAAGAAATAACAAGGTTTGTTTATACAGCCTTCTCAGCCCTAAATTCCCTGCCTCTGATGATAAGGTTGCCTTCAGCCCTCCTGGTTCAAGGAGGGTACCGTCCACATGGGAAATTCATCTCCTGCTTTCAGGGGCACACAGGAGAGCCAGAGTGTCTTTCTTGCAAAGGCTGTTTCTCAAGTACCTTTAATTCAAAATAATCGCTATGCCAATGTGCCATATTGTGAGGTGACATATTGTGAACCTCTATACAAGACACCTCATCTGGAAGTAGAGAGTTCTGCCTCTTCCCAAGCAATCTGCATTCATTTTATTTCCTTTTCTTACCTAACGGTTCTGGCTAAAGTCTTCAGTACACTCCAGAATAGAAGTGGCAAGAGCAGGTATCCTTCTTTGGTTCCACATCTTCAGAGGAAAGCATTCCAGTCTTCCACCATTAAATATGGTATTAGCTGTGGGCTTCCGAAGGAGCTCATTATGAAGTAAGGAAATTCCCTTCTATTCCTGATATGCTGAGTGTTTTAATCATGAAAGGGTACTGATTTTGTCAATTATTTTCCTTGAGTCTATTGAAATGATCTTGCGATTTTTTATTTTTACTCTATTGATATCCTTTATCACGTTAATAGATTTTGAGATGTTAACCCCACTTTTCATCCCTGGAATAAACCCACTTGGTCATGGTGTATAATTCTTTCTATATGTTGCCAGGTTGGGCTTGCTAGTATTTGTTGAGGTTTTCTGCATTCATATTCACAAAAGAAATAGGGATGTAGTTTTTTTGGTGATACTCTTGGTTTTGGTATCAGAGTTGTACTGGCTTCATAAAACGAGTGTGAAGTGTTGTCTCCATTTATTATTTAGAAGAGTATGTGAAGAATCTGTAATAAATCTTCTTTGAGTGTTTTGGAGAATTCTGAGTTGAAGCCAACTGGGCCTAGGCTTATATAGAAGGCTTTCTGTTTACTAATTTAACTACTTCACTTATTGTAGTGCTATGCAGATTTTCCATAAATTATTGAGTTAGTCTCAATACTTCATGTCTTTTGAGGACTTTATCCAATTCATCCTAGTTACATCATTTGTTGCCATACAATTGTTCGTTGAATTCCTTTATGATCCCTTTTATTTCTGTAATGTCAGTAGTAATATCCCCTTTTTTCTTGATTGTATTAATTTGAGTCTTCCTTCTTTTTCACTAGATCAATCTAGGTGAAGATCTGTCAATTTTGTTAATCTTTCCATAGAACCCACTTTTGGTTTCACTGATTTTCTCTGTGGTTTTTCTCTTCCTCATTTCATTAGTTTCTGTTCTTTTATTATCTCCTTTTCTCCTTGCTGTGGGTTTGGTACCTCATCTTTTCAAGTTTGTTTAGGTGAAAGGTTAGGTTATTGATTTGAGATCTCTCCTCTTTGCTAGTATAGGTATTGATGGTTATAAATCACTTTCTATGTTATGTTTAAGATGTAGCCCATAAACTTTAACCCTTTCAGCATGATATAATGTTCCTCAATATCCCTAGTGATATGTTTTCAAGTAAAATTGGCTGGATATTTGTATTATCTCTCCAGCTGTCTTGTGGGTACTGTTTACAGACATATCTTTCCTGTGCTTTTACCTTCAATCTATTTGTATCTTTGAATCAAAAGTGTGCTTCCTGTACATGGCAAATATTTAGATCATGATTTTATTTTATTTTTTTAATCTGAGGTGACAATCTCTTCCTCCTGTTTGGATAATGTAATCCATTCACATTTAGTAGTATTGACATACCTACAATTACAACTGCCATTTTACATTTTGTTTTCTACAATTCTCATGTTCTTTTCAGTTTCTCTGCCCCTCCTTTATAGCTTCCTATTGCATTGAATATTTTCTAATGTAGCATTTTAATTTTTAAATAAATTTTTCACTATATTTTTGAAGTTTTTTGGGAATGGTCTACTGTTTAACATATACTTCTTTTTTTTTTTTTTTGTGAGGAAGATCAGCCCTGAGCTAACATCCATGCTAATCCTCCTCTTTTTCCTGAGGAAGATCGGCTCTGAGCTAACATCTATTGCCAATCCTCCTCCTTTTTTTTTCCCCAAAGCCCCAGTAGATAGTTGTATATCATAGCTGCACATCCTTCTAGTGGCTGTATGTGGGACGCAGCCTCAGCATGGCTGGAGAAGCGGTGCATCAGTGCATGCCCGGGATCCAAACCCAGGCCGCCAGTAGCGGAGCACACGCACTTAACCGCTAAGCCACAGGACCAGCCCAACATATATTCCTTAATTTACAAGAATGAGCTTCAGATTTATACAACCTTGATACCAGTGATGAATGAAAACATTAATCATATATAGCCCTATTCCCTTTTGCGATTTTTGTGGTATTGTCATGGCGATTTTATCTTTTAATGACATAACCCAATAATATATTGTCACACTCGTTTCTTTACCATTTGTAGTCATTTCTTTAGCTCAATACAGCTTGGTCTCAACATGTCTTTTCTGCATTTAATGGCAAATATATTATACATATATTACATTTCTGTATATTGTAGCCCCAACAGCACTTTAAATACATAGTGTTTTATACACTTCCTTTGACATCAGTTAAGAGAAGAAAGGAGAAAGTAGTTACTGGTTCTATCTTTCACACTTACATAATTACTTATACTGGTGTTTTAGTTTCTCTATACTGATATGAATTAGCACCTGGGGTCACTTGCTTTCAGCCCGAAGATCTCCTCCAGTCATTCTTGCATGCCAGTTGGCTGTCAATATACGCTCTCAGTTTCATTTACCTGGGAAAGTCTTTATTTCACGTTCATTTTTTACAAGATTGTTTTGGTGAATATATGACTGTTGGCTGACAGGTATTTTTTCTTTGTGCGATTTGAACATGTTACCCATTCTGACCTTCCTTTTTTCTGCTGAGATGTCAGCACTTAATTTTACTGAGATTTTTTGTTTTTTTTTGGTGAGGAAGATCAGCCCTGAGCCCTAGCTGATCCTCCTCTTTTTGCTGAGGAAGACTGGCTCTGAGCTAACATCTATTGCCAACCCTTCTCCTTTTTTCCCCTTTTTCTCCCCAAAGCCCCAGTAAATAGTTGTATGTCATAGTTGCACATCCTTCTAGTTGCTGTATGTGGGACGCCGCCTCAGCATGGCCGGACAAGCAGTGCATTGGTGCGCGCCTGGGATCTGAACCTGGGCCGCCAGTAGCGGAGCACGCGCACTTAACCGCTAAGCCACAGGGCCGGCCCCTTAATTTTACTGAGATTTGCTGTAAGAGTTGGTTAATTTTTTCAAGTGCTGTGTTTTCGCAGTGTATGGTTCCTACTTTCCTGTATCTTTGAATGTCTTATAATTTTGTTGCAAATCAGACATTTTAAGTAACATATTGTAGTAAATCCAGGCACTGGGCCCCTAACTTCTGGGGGTTTTTACTGTAATTTGCTTATTTATTTGTTCAGTGACTGGCTGGATTTAAGTCTGTGTCCTCCGCACAGAGTGAAACCACTGATGGAGCTCCTAGGGTCGGACATAGCTTTGGGAAAGCCTACTGCCCTGGGACAGAGCTATTGGGAGGGCTCTCTTTCTCCTTCATGAACCACAGCCACTGGTTAAACTCCGTTAATTGCTGGCTGATTACTTTCTTGTTTTCACCAGCATCCTGGGGGACATAACTTGCTCTACCAATCAATTCAATAAAATTCTGGCTCCTTTATAAAAATATTTTTGTAGGTCACTGAGTGATATTTACTCTGAGCCTCAGAAGCCTCCTCTCAGCAGTGTAATTCTCGTTTTTTGTTTTTGTTTTTTCCAGAAAAATAGTCGGCCTACACTCTAGGCTGTATCCTCAATAAATATACTAATCTACTCCTCAATGCCTTTCACCTCCTTCACCACTCTCTTGAGAGTGTCCTTTGACTTGAACTTCTCAGGTTCTTGGGCCAACCAAGTTAATTCTTTGGAAAGTGATTAAGGGCTTTGTGTTCTATGGCTCACTTCACCCCCATGTTCAGGCAAAATCTCTACGCCAGGACCCTGGAGCCGTTCTGAGGACAATGGGAAGCCTCTCTGAGTGACAATCCCATTTTAGGAGCTGAGGGCTCAGTGCAGTAAAGAGACAGCAGCCAGAGGTCCTCTCAGTTGTGTCTCCTGGCCCCTCAGAAGTGACTTATGTTACACTCACCTCATGAGATGGAACAAGTGTGATGAGTGGCCAAGTACTGTCAGCACACCACTCCAAGGCATCACCTCAGTTCCATGTGTAGGGACTGAAACAGTGGAGTCCCCACTTTTCAAGCACACTCTCCCAGCACTTATTTACCCTCAGCAACAGGTAGCTGGGCACAAGGTTTGAAATGTTGATGTCCTGTTCCCCTCAGAAGATAGCCTTGTTAGTGGGAACTGGGGTGACAGGGGGCCGTGTGTTCTAGACTGCAGGAGTCTGGAGTGGGGTCTTCACCAATGTGAGCTGGGAGGACTTAGGGAGGCAGTGCTCTTCGTTCCAACATCACAGACTCTCATGTTTCTTACAGAACTTCATAGATTTTTTTGAATAAGTGTTCATCATTTCCTGTTTGCCTTTAGGACCATTTCTAGCAGCTTTAAATGTTTATTAAAATAATTTTCACCAGTTTTATTGGGGACGAGGTCAGCAGAGCTCCTCTCACTGTTATGCCACCCTAATACATTTAGTATGAAGCCCATTCCACTCAATACTCACCAGTTTGAAATAGGATGGAAGAAGCTGTAATATGACATGTCATTTTATACTGGAACAAAACAGAAAATTTATTTTTTATGGTTTGCAAAAAGGTACTGAACACTTCATAAAAATTATTGTTTAGAGAACTACACAAACAAAATGTCTTTGCATTTAAAATGAATCACTCATTGGATTTATTTTTTTTTTATTTTTATTTTTTTGTGACGTAGATCAGCCCTGAGCTAACATCCATGCTAATCCTCCTCTTTATTTTTTTTGCTGAGGCAGACCGGCTCTGAGCTAACATCTATTGCCAATCCTCCTCCTTTTTTCTTCCCCAAAGCCCCAGTAGATAGCTGTATGTCATAGCTGCACATCCTTCTAGTTGCTGTATGTGGGACGCAGCCTCAGCATGGCCGGAGAAGCGGTGCGTCGGTGCGCGCCCGGGATCCGAACCTGGGCTGCCAGTAGCGGAGCGCACGCACTTAACCACTAAGCCACTGGGCCGGCCCACACTCATTGGATTTATAAAATATTAGAAACAAAATATGGTGTTGATCATGGTTTGACAGGGAAACAGAACCAACATGATATGTGTGTGTAAGTATGTGTGTGTTTATACATATATATTGTTTTCTCTTTTCTTGTTTTAAGGAAGTGACTCATGTGAATATAAAGACTTGGTTAAGTCAAAAATCTGTAGTCTAGATGAGCAAGCCAAGAACCCAGGGGAAGAATTGTAGTTCAAATACAAATGCAGTTTCCTGGCAGAATTACTTCCTGTTCAGGGAAGGTCAGTCTGTGTTCAAATAAGAACTAGAATTGATTGGATGAGTTGCGTCTATTCTGGCGGGGGTCTGATTTACTCAAAATCCACTATAAAAGATTAAAGTTTCTAAGAACAAATTTAACGAGGGAGGTGCAAGACCTATACGTGGAAAACTATGACATTTTTGAAAGAAATCAAAGACATAAAGAAATGGAAAGATATTCCATGCTCATGGATTAGAAGAATAAACATAGTTAAAATGTCCATATTACCTAAAGCAATCTACAGATTCAAAACAATCTCAATCAGAATCCCAATGACATTCTTCACGGAAATAGAACAAATAATCCTAAAATTTACATGGAATAACAAAAGACCCCAAATAGCCAAAGCTATCATGAGAAAAAAGAACAAAGCTGAAGGTGTCACAATCCCTGACTTCAAAATATACTACAAAGCTATAGTAATCAAAACATCCTGGTAGTGGCAGAAAAACAGACACACAGATTAATGGAACAGAATTGAAAGCCAAGATATAAACCACACATCTATGGACAGCTAATCTTCAACAGAGGAGCCAAAAACATACAATGGAGAAAGGAATGTCTTTTCAATAAATGATGTTGGGAAAACTGGACAGCCACGTGCAAGCGAATGAAGGAAGACTATTATATTACACCATACACAAAAATTAACTCAAAATGGATTGAAGACTTGAATGTAAGACGTGAAACCCTAAAACTCCTAAAAGAAAATATAGGCAGTACACTCTTTGACACTGGTCTTAGCAGTATCTTTTTTTTTTTTTTAATTTTTATTTATTTATTTTTCCCCCAAAGCCCCAGTAGATAGTTGTATGTCACAGTGGCACATCCTTCTAGTTGCTGTACGTGGGACGCGGCCTCAGCGTGGCCGGAGAAGCGGTGCGTCGGTGCGCGCCCAGATGGGAACCCGGGCAGCCAGCAGTGGAGTGCATGCACTTAACCACTAAGCCACGGGGCCGGCCCAGCAGTATCTTTTTGAATACCATGTCTACTCAGGCAAGGGAAACAAAAGAAAAAATAAACAAATGGGACTCCATCAGACTAAAACACCTTCTGCAAAGCAAAGGAAACCATCCACAAAGTGGAAAGACAATCCACCAAGTGGGAGAAAATATTTGCAAATCATGTATCTGACAAGGGGTTAATTTCCAAAATATGCAAAGAACTCATACAACTCAACAACAAAAATCAAACAACCCAAATCAACAAATGGGCAGAAGAAGGGCTGGCCTGGTAGCGCAGCAGTTAAGTGCACGCACTCCGCTTCGCAGCCCGGATGGGGTTCGCAGGTTCGGATCCCGGGTGTGCACTGTCGCACCGCTTGTCAAGCCATGCTGTGGCAGCGTCCCACATAAAGTGGATGAAGATGGGCATGGATGTTAACCCAGGGCCAGTCTTCCTCAACAAAAAAGAGGAGGATTGGCATCGGATGTTAGCTCGGGGCTAGTCTTCCTCAAAAAAAAAAAAAAATGGGCAGAAGATATTAACAGACATTTTTCCAAAGAAGATACACAGATGTCCAACGGGCACTAGAAAAGATGTTCAATATCACTAATTATTCGGGAAATGCAAATCAAAATTACAATGAGATATCACTTTACACCCATCAGAATGGCTATAATTAACAAGACAAAAAATAACAAGTGTTGGAGAGGGTGTAGAGAAAAGTGTGCTCTCATACACTGCTGGTGGCAGTGCAAACTGGTGCAGCCACCATGGAAAACAGTATGAAGATTTCTCAAAAAATTAAAAAAAGAAATACCATACAAGCCAGCTATCTCACTACTGGGTATTTATCCAAAGAACATGAAATCAACAATTCGAAGAGATTTATGCATCCCTATGTTCATGGCAGCATTATTCACAATAGCCAAGATGTGGAAGTAACCCAAGTACCCAACAAGGGATGAATGGATAAAGAAGATGTAGTATATACATATATGTGCAATGGAATACTACTCAGCCATAAAAAAGACAAAATGGTCCCATTTGCAACTTCATGGATGGTCCTTGAGGGTATTATGCTAAGCAAAATAAGCCAGACAGAGAAAGACAAACACCATATGATTTCACTCATATGTAGAAGATAAACACACAGATAAGAAGAAAAGATTAGTGGTTACCAGAAGGGAAGGGGGTGGAGGGAGCAAAGGCATGAAGGGGCACGTATGTATGGTGATGGATAAAAACTAGACTGTTGGTAAAACTGATATATACACCTGAAATTTACACAATTTATAATCCAATATGACCTCAATAAAATAATTTTTTAAAAATAGGTATTCATTTGCCTTAGGAATAGTGTAGTCTTTCAGATGTCAGAGTTCTCTAGGGAAAGACACATACAAAACTGACTTAAAAATGGAAAAAGCACCTGAGAACTTTTACACTCATCTCGCATCTTGAGGTTCTCTTGTCTAAATGGAATAAAAATTCTCTTTGGTTCCAAATTTTCTTGCCTTACTCACATCGTATCTCTCAATCAATTTACATTTTAAAAGCTCAAGTGCTAATGGAAACTAGAATCAAAGGGCTGCCATCTTCAATTAATAAAGGAATCCAAGGACAGAAACACAAACATTTGAATCAGCTCATAGAAGCAGCCTGCTTGTCTACAGTTCAGAAGGAAAACCCACACTCAGAAAGTGACCATATTCCCAGACTTGGGGTCTAGACACTCTCAGTTGAGACAGAACCCCTGGAGTGGGGCAGTCCCTGGCGAAGGAGGGAGGGGACACCTGAGCAGCCACAGGAGTGAACTCCAGGAGCTCCACACACCCTCCCCTCTCCCATAAGCATGGAAGCACTGCCTCCCCCAGGCTTCCATTCTCACAGTGAGGAGACTCTCAGCTGGATTCAGTTTCAGGTTCTGATGCAAATGAACTCCCAAATTCATAAACCCTCTGTCGACAGAACAGAACAGCTGATCCTCACAGACTTTCTCAATGTGCACAAATTACACTCTGAGTGCACCTATACTGTGGGTTCAAAATTCAAACATAACATCTAAAAGTGTCTAGCCCCAAGGAACCAAAACTACAACCTCAGAAAGGGCATCACTCCCCACCCCCATGTGCACGTGCACCCCCAGCTTTCCAGGGCTCTGCAGCTCCTCTCAGTATAGAGGCTCCTTCCATGGAGGGTGCGAGCAGTAGGACACCTGCAGGGGGTGGCTCCCCAGGAAGAACAACTGGGCCTTCAAGTCCTTCCCTTTGCAGGGGCAAGGGGGCCTTAGCTTGGAGACAATGACTACAGGGTCTGCTCCCCACTGGAGTTACTTTGGAACATCACTAATATTTCAAATGACACAAACCCAGTTTTTGAACAATCCAGCAAAATCACTTAAACTCATCCTTTATGTGGAAAAGAGGGAAGAAAATGGGAGCCCCCTGGGGAGAAAGGAGGCACTGGGGACCCCACAGCCCACAGCTCCTCCCACGCAGGAGCCCCGGAGACCGAGTCACGATTGTCCCTGATGACCCTCCCCGCGGTCACCGCACCATCTGGGGACACGCGGGGCTGCGGGCGCAGAGCTGCCCAGAGAGGCTCCGGGGCCGAAGTCGCCGCGCGCAGTGACCACAGGACGCCCGGGGTCCCGGCTGCCGGCCCCGCCCCCACGCTGCGGCCGGAGGGGACTGAGGTCCGAGCGGCGCCCCCGCGGACTCGGGTCCGCAGACTCGGAGGCGACCGCGGGGAGGCCGGTCCCGCCACGGCCGGTTCCGACCAGCCCCTCCTCCCCGTCTCCTCACCCGGGGCCGCACACTCACCATTTCTATACTCCTGGGTCCCCTGAGTCCCTCCTATGTCGCCCACAGCCAGTGTAGCTCACAGCGTGACAGAGGCTGTGACAGAGCCACCAGGGACCGTTTACAGCAAACGCCCAACCATCCCCAGCGAGGCCTGAGAGAGAAGGGACGTCCACGCTGTTGCGATGCGTCACCCCACCCACCTGCCTCCGCGACTCCCCTGATTGGACAGTTTCCAAAGGCCACGCCCCCTCAACTCTGAGTGACAGCGGAGCAGGATGATGCCTGTCTCAGTGGAACCAGCTTCTGCAACTGGGCCGTAACTTGTGCCTGTCTCGGTCATTTACATTTAAACAGAACTTTTTCCAGGCCTGGGACTGACACTGTTCTTTCCCTCACCTGTTTATGAATGCGTGGTGACAGGTGTGCACAGGGAATTCATGATTCAGTTTCAAGAAGAAGCAAGTACAGACAAGACGGTGGCCCAGGCCACTCTGGAACAAAATGGTCTTATGTCCTCTATGGGTCAAGGGCTTGGGGTAAGACAGCGACGCCACTCGTGGAACCATGACCCTTGTTTAGAAACACAGACATTTAAATGTGACCTCACCATCTGTGATAAACTCTGGCTCCATTTTGATCTTTCCTCCTTGCCAACATTCAGCCTTCCACCCATCCCTTCCTCACTCCCACCCATTTGGTTCTTAAGAAAAAGAATACCAGGGCACTTTGACCCTCATGGGAAGTAGGAACCCCACAGCCCTAGCTGGGCGCAGGGACTCTTCTCAGACCAACCACAAGCTATGAGGTGTGGTCACTAAATTCTCAAGTTTACGTTTTACACTAGAGGGAAATTTATTTTAGATCAATTTTTGCCTTTGTGCCTAGAGAAGTTTGAAATGTGAATGGTTATAATATCCCTAAGGTAATCGATTCCTCATTCAGTGATATAAGAAAAACAATAAATCATTATGTAAACGTGAGATGCACCTGGAAACTTTTTTCCCTTAGCTTTATTGAGGTATAATTGACTAATAATATTGTCTATACTTAAGGATTACAACCCGATGATTGACAATATATATACTGCAGACAATGGGTTAAGCTTCTCACCACACACACAAAGTTAGTGTCAGGTGAGGGATGTATCAACTAACCTGGAAATTTTAATAAACCTGAGAGGAGATTGCAAAATTATTTTCATTCCATGCTCTGAATGCATTTATTTACTTATATGAACAGCTTAATTAAGATATAATCCATATACAGTCATGCACCACATAATGAAATTTGGGTCAACGACTGACGACATATACCACAGTGGTCCCATAGGATTAGTACCATAGTACTAATCCATAGGACATAAGTCCAAATTTCCCATTTTTTTCCCCGTTATTGCTCTGTCATATCTAACATACTTTTGCCCAATACAAGGTCACAAATTCTGTCCTACGTTTTATATACATTTACACTCATCTATAGGTCTTTCACCCCTTTTGGTAAGTCATTGTATGTTGTATGTTTTAAGGGTACAGTCTCTTCCATTTACACGTGGCTATCCAGTTGGCCCAGCACCAATTTATGAAAAGAATATTCTTTCCACCCTTTTGGTACCTTTGTTAAAGATCAGTTGCCAATAAATGTGGGGGTTTATTTCTCTAATCTCAATCTTCCACAGATCTCTATGTCTATCGTTGTGTCAGTACCACAGTATCTTGATTACCTTTGCTTAGTATGAAGTTTCGAAATCCAGAAATGTTAGTCCTACTACTTTGTTTTCCTTTTCCCAGATTGGTTTGGCTATTCTGGTTCCCTTGCAATTCCATATAATTTATGAAACAGCTTGCCAATTTCGTCTATTTTTTAAGAGACACACTGTTTGTTTGTTTGTTTGTTTTTTGAGGAAGATTGGCCCTGTGCTAACATCCGTTGCCAATCTTCCTCTTTCTCTTTTTTCTCCCCAAAGCCCCAGCATTTAGTTGTATGTCATAGTTATACATCCTTCTAGTTGCTCTATGTGGGATGCTGCCTCAGTACAGCTTGATGAGTGGTGAGCAGGTCTGTGTCCAGGATCCGAACCAGCAAATCCCGGGCCACCGATGCAGAGTGCACGAACTTAACCACTATGCCACCGGGCCAGCCCCCTTGCCAATTTCTATAAAGAGTACAGCTGGGATTATGATAGTATTGCATTGAATTTCTAGATCATTTTGTGGAGTGGTGCCATTTCAACAATGTGAAGTCTTGAAAA
The DNA here is from genome assembly GCF_057802395.1 of Ceratotherium simum simum. Lineage (NCBI taxonomy): Eukaryota > Metazoa > Chordata > Mammalia > Perissodactyla > Rhinocerotidae > Ceratotherium > Ceratotherium simum. Next base: position 3,069,544 of record NC_141938.1, on the reverse strand, counting down.
CCATGAAACTGGATCTTTTCCATTTATGCTTTTTCTTAATTTCCTTTGACCATCTTTTCTAGCTTTCAGAGTATTAGTTTTGCACTTTGGGTTTAGTTTGTTGTTCTTTTTCTAGTTCCCTTGTTAACTTGATATCTTTCTTTTTTAATATAGGTGTTTATTGCTAGAAACTTCTCTCTCACTATGCCTTATTCTGCATACAACTGTCCTTGTATTTTTCTCCTCCAGTGTGTTTGGGCATCCCTAGAAACAATCTTAGGTGGTCTGTGTCCTGCAATTCCCTGTTTTAACCCTCTGTTTTTATACTGGAGCCCTGTTGATATGTGGGAAAGTGTTAGGGCGGGAAAAATGTTCTCTTATGTTATGATAAGTTCTGATGGGACAGAATCCCTGGACTATGAAATAAAACACCATCTTAGCATTTATTCCTCCCCTTTTGTCAGAGAGAAATCCTGAAGGGTCTGGGAGTTGTCTGACTGCCCTTTCCCCAATCAGATAAGGTTATGGCAAATTAGTTTTCTTTGAGAAATGGCCTAAGTTACAGAGCACGGAATGTTATCTGTCTACATCAAAAGGTTTCCCCCCACTTTCCTGCATGAGGCATGAGACAATTTTTTTCTAGTTTTCGCAATGAGAACTTCCTTGGGATCCTGGTAGAAAAAGACACAAATTTGGGGGTTCCCTAAGACTGGACTCCCTAAAGCTTTCAACTGGCAAGCTAGTCCAATCTGTGTCTCCAGCAATTTCATCCTTAAGAGAACAGATGTTCCTTGAGGTGTCTGGCTTCAGTTGTTTCCCCTTCATATAAGTGGTAATTCTCTATATTTGCCAGCCTCTCGTGTTGGGAGCATTGGTTTGCCACGTAATCTCAAATCTCTCTTGGATCTACGAAGAGGGGTTGCTTTTCAGATTGTTCAATTTTTTCTTGTTGTGAAGATGAGATGATCACTCAGAGCTCTTTACATATCAGAACAGAAACCATCATTCACTTCTGTTGCTGTATTTTCCCTTGTGAGACTATTCCATTTTCACTTGTTAATTCTACTGTTAGAGCCATGTGGTGGTTTCACAGTTTTCTTTTGTGACTAATGCATCTAAAAACATTATCATACCGGAATCTCTGTATTTGGATTTCTTTTCCTCACCTTATAAAAATTCTTTAACCTGAATACATTTTCCACTGGTTACTTTGTTTTACCATTGCCCTTTTGGGGGCAGGATTAACACCCTACATAAAATGAGATTAAATGTCAAGACTATGTGGCCACATGCATCAAGTTAATAGAAATATGTTTATTACTCAGAGGTACTTTGGAAGGAAAGCAGGGCAAGGGTAAGTGGGTTGGGGTGGTCTGTGCAAGGGAGAATGGCTAGAAGCTTTAAGGTGTATAGGGGTAGAGGCTGCAGGTTTTCAAGATTTGACCCTCTTAACCACTGGCACAAAAAGAAAAGGGGCATGTGTCACCCTTCCTGACTTAGTCACCCACTGTGGGCCAGACTGGGTGAACAGGTATCTAAGGCTGATGAAGACTCAAATATTAACAATGAGGTCAGTGTCTTGATTAAAGTTCACTCCTGAGGCTTAGTGACTGAATGATGACATCTCATTAAATGAATTTGAATATTAATTGAAAAGCCACGTGAAAAGCACAGGAAATTATAATTAGGATCACAAACCCTCAAAAAATATTTGAATCCAGTCATCCAAGGGTGTTGGAGAGATGCAGGAAGGTGCGTCGGTATGCTCCCAGAACTCTGTTCAAATATTCTAGTAGTTTTTTACTTTAATTTGTTGTCTCATTTCTTGTGTTATTGGTGGCACCTTGCCAGCGTCCCCTGCCCACATGCAGCAAGCAGCCCTTTTAGGGGAACAGAACTCTCCCCGGCTGGTTAATAAATAGTCCAAAGCCAAGTGCTCATCAGCTACCACGGCTGCCAGGGAGTCTTCCTTCAGGAAAGACATCTCAAACATTAGCTGTCTGCTATGTGTATTTTGAAAGTTTTGGACATTTCTTGACTGACATTAAGGATGTGTTTGTTGAATGATATGTGTGCCCAGACCAGTGACTCCCAGGACAATGAGCATGTGTGTGCAAATGGTAGGAAAGCAGCACACTTGTGTTCAATGGACTCAAGTGTCCAAAATGAAATATTGACACACAGGACACACAGACTACAGCTGATGTTAGGAGGAAGACGCAGGAGTGGGATACAAGAGTGGTGGCCAGGGCGCAGTATTAATAGTATAGAAAGGCTCTACTTATAAGGTGCCAGTAAGCCTGACGATCAGAACAAAATAAGCCCCAAATACTGGGAATTGAATCTTACTTATGACTCAAATAGCAAGAACATCTATTTAGAAAAACGTATGGTTTGTCTAAGTAAGCCATTAGGCCATCCTCACAAGGTTGCAGCCTGAGTCATAAGAGAGGTCCAAGATCCATTGAATGCTTTTTTCAAGAGCCCAGTGTCTTGTATTTTGAGACATTGTTTGATAACATAAATAATTTCTAGAGTGTCTTGGTGAGTCCTTGATTCTGGCTTCAGGAGGATCATGTATGATAGGATGAGTAATTTGTCTATATAAGGTTCTACCATGGTCTGAGCACAGCAAGTAGCCCAGCAGAGGGGTTGAGGAGCCCTAAACGTCTATTTGTCATCAGCTGTAGGGACCCCTTCCTCCACCTGGACTTAATGTGCATGGATTATATTTCCTGTGACGTGTTTTTCACACCAGGTGCAGTGGTCAGTCACTAAGTTATCCATGGTATGGGAGGGAAGTCCCTGGAATTTTGCCTCGACATTTAGGTTAGAGACCTCGTAATGGTTTCACATCACAGGGGCACATGGGCCAAGATTAATGCCATCAGGTCTGAGGTGTCAGTATGTGTCTCAGAAATTTGAGTGAATTTATCACCCTGAGCAATGAAATAAGCCTCTGCACACTGAAGTTTAATATGTGCAGAGTAAGTGGTGACTTTGATTCGTACTTGGGGATTGTGAGGCAGGATATCCCAGAGTTCTTTATGCTGAAGGGGGTGACCTTGGAGAAGGAGTTGTTGCTAATGGTAAGAGACAGCTAGATCATTGGCAAAGGCCCAAGGATTTGTAAAAATGTGAAGACGAGTTTGATTCTAGGCCAGGGAATTCTCTATTGCTAGCACGATTACCTGGAGTTTGACTAATCAATCTGATCCAATCTGTGATCAGGGATGGCCTGTTTGATCCAGGGAAAGGACACAGCAACTCTGCAGTGGACCCCATCAGGTGTGGTGGTGCACACTGTTCATAAAGTCTATGAACTCCCTGGTCATTCATGTGCTCCCAAGTCACTGCCAAAGTGGAAAATGTCTAAAAAGGAGGTGACCTCCTCCAGAATGTATTACGTCAATCAGAGAAGAGGGGAACACACTTCCTCCTGTAGGTGTGATAATGCCAGAGATGTCATTTTCGGCTCTATCCTGTAAGTACCCATATCTTTTCAATGAAAAGGCTTCTGGGTAGCAAGCCTGAGCGGTCCTGCATTCATGACCCAAGAGAAAATGGGAAGCTGGCTGTGGAGGATCAATTTAGGCCCTGGGAGGGCCTCCATTTACATAAAGACTTTGTCATTTGCCATCAGTGGCTTCTCTAATTGTGTGCAGCACTGGATGAGAAAAGTTTCCATACAAGAATGCCTTGGACAAATTTTGTCCACTGTGAGAGGTTTAGAGACTCCTGTGTGCATAATGGGGGGCTGCTAAAGCCTCTATGGTAAAGGGTTGTGTGGAGTGAGACACGAATGGCCTGTTATTTTGACAAATTCTAGAGCCATTTGTTTCCACATTCAGTGTCAGTCACTTTTAAGGGTTGTGTAAGAAAGCTAATCTGATAAATATGTGACAGCTGGGACAGCTGTGGCTGACGAATGTTCCCATGACATGGGTTCTACCACTTGTCACCCTCTCAGCTCACAGGGCACCAGCACTGTCTGAGGGACATTTTCCAAAGTGGCACATGTAAATTTCTAAGTTGTTTCCAAATAAGCAGGCGTAAGTAGGCTTGAGTTGGGAAATGAAGAGCTGGAAATGGTCTGTGGGTAACAATGGAAAGAAGTGATGCTGCTGCACACGGATGAGGCTGTCCCCAGACAGACCCCACTTAGGAGACACCTTTTTGTTTCAGAACCACAGTATTTCTACAGATCTGTCCACAGAACCTGATTTAAACTCAAAGATTCTGGGAGCCCTCTCACTTCACTCCTAGTTATGAGTATGAGATGAGGGCAGGGGCAACCCTAGGGTGTGTTTTCTCAATTAAGACAGGGTTGCGGGCCGGCCCTGTGGCTTGGTGGTTAAGTGCGCGCGCTGCGATGCTCGTGGCCCGGGTTCGGATCCCGGGTGCGCATCGAGGCACCACTTCTCTGTTCATCCTGAGGCCGAGTCCCACGTACAGCGGCTGGAGGGATGTGCAGCTACGGCGCACAACTGTCCACTGGGGCTTTGGGGGGAAAAAATAAAATAAATAAAATCTTTAAAAAAAAAAAAAAGAAAGACAGGGTTGCAAGAAGGGCCTGTTGAGGACTGAATTCTTCTTTTCAGTCTTTCAATTCTTCCTAAGAAAGATCGCACAGTGCTAGAAAGAAGTACTGACTGCATAAAAATCAGGGATCAAGAGAGTTTAACATTCTCCTAACATATGAAAGTGATTCTGTTATTCACTTTCCACTAATTATATGAATATATATTTTAGGTGTACTTGTAAATTCTCACAAATGTATAGTAATACCGCCTTCAAAAGATGGAAAATATGCCATCTCCAGAACACTCTTGTGGTGCTCATTTGAACAAAACCCCTCCAATCTGTAAGTTAACACCAAAATAAAATGGAAAAGATTAATGCTTTCTTTTGCAATTTATTAAACTTTGTAGTTGTTACTGTTGTTTCCCACTTTTCAACAACATGGGCTCAATATCTAAGCATATGGAAATAAAACCTGTGAACAGCAAAATGGGCTACAGAGCTTTGTGGATCATTGAAATGAAAGACTTCCAGCTACTCCTGTAATAAGAAGACACTATTTCCCACTTCTCCTCTTATACTCCATTCGGATATTACTCAAAATACCCTCTTCCCGCAGCTCACCTCAATCATTCCTTGGATGACTGCCTCTAACACCCATAGGTCTTTTTGGGGTTTCCACAGGGAGGTCACAGTGGACTCACACAGATATCACTCTACTCCTGGAACACACTCAGGATGAGCTGGAGCAGTGCAGAGGAACACAACTGTTTCTCTAAATGGGAGGAACTCCATGATTTATATTGCACACTCAGTCTGTACAGCAGTAAAATGAAAATGCCAAAGACTATAATAGTTTAAATACTTAAAGGTAAAATAAAAATCCTCTCAAATGACATTAAATACAAAAAGAAAACACAAATATCTGTGGCTTAAATCCACAGGAAGTCTCAAGTACCAGATAACAATAATGATATCCTCAATTATTGAGGCTCCTATTCTCACAGAAAAGACATACACACACACACCTCAGCCTCCCTATTAGCTCAATGTTATTTTTTACTTCCCTTCAAAGCCCTTATTTCCATCTTATCAGACACAGCTCTACCATTTGTTAATCATCTTTTTCCCCACAAACATATAAGCACGCTGACTGCAAGAAAGTGTTTCATGCTATTATATCTAAATCCTACCCTGCCTTATTTCTGCTAAATTGGGTACTTTGATTTTAAAGTGCATGTCATGTGAAAGATAGTGAAATATTAGCATCAAAAGCATCACGTCTGAGAAGGAAAGGCTTGACTGGCATAGTGGTCCTGTCTCTCTCTCTTGCTAGGTTTGTGCTGTCTCACAATTTACCTAAACTCAAAGGCCTCAGGTGAGTCATAAAGGAGAAATTAAAAACATTATGTAGTATACTAAGTAGTGAATTTATGTATTTTAACTGAAGTACTTCATGGTCAACAGTGTCTAATACACTGTAGGAAATACATCAGTGTTTTGATAATAAGCAGGAAAGGAAAAAGCTGTCCCAGAGGACCAGGAGCTGCCTGCTGTCACTGCAAGGCCAAGTCTCATCCTGAAGAGAAAATGTCACTCATCTCCTTCATCAAAGGTACACAGTTACCAAGAGAAAACTGACAGTATTTTGTAATCATACCAGTAGAAATGGTAAAAGATAAAATTCTAAATCAAAAATGACTAATATTCCCTTCTTACTAGAGTGACTGACTGGAACTTCTTACACATTAACTTTAGCTCCACTACATTGGTATTGCTTTCTAGAAAACAATAATTAGGCTTAACAAAAATAAAATATTTATTAAAGATAGAATTAAGTTTACCTCCTCACATTCAATACAGAAAATGACCTGCTTCCTTGAATAGCAATCAAATCAACAAATACATTCCAAAATCTTGTAAAATTTTCTCCTTCTGAGCACCCTGTCACTGTTATACCTCACAGTCCTTTATGGTCTGTGGTCAATCTTACTAGAATTTACTACACCCCTCTCCTGACTACAGGTGCAATCCTGCAGGTCACTGGCAAGAGGGCACTGAAAAAAAACATGATTTCTAAGTTTTGGCTGAAGAATGAATGAGAAATTAGTTTTGTGACAAAAATCATAACTATAAAAGAATAAAAAATAAAGTGAGGAAAAACATCTGAACTTGTATGCACATGACAAAAATCACTCATAATGTACAATGAATAAATAAATAAAATTGCAAAGTATATCTGAAAATCCACAATTAAAATAGATTTAACATATTCTGAGGAAATGAAAACCACAATTATATTTATTAGCATATGATGGATTAGAACAGTTAATAAAATACATCATGACACAACTAGAGAACCATTCATTTCACAAAGAAATGCACATAGTTTTAATGACATACAATCAAACATTATTGAAAACATATTGAGGGAGCATGTTTGGCTACAAGTTACAGGAAGCACAGTCTTCCTGACATGAGAAAGGTGATTGTTCTCATGTGGAAGAACTGGGTCAAGGCAGCCACTGCACAATGCAGCAGAGAAACAAACACCCACATCCCTTTTTTTACTGCCCCATTGTAGATGTCATGGTGAAGCAGGAAAACACGCTCACTGGAACTATTAACTAACAGCATAAGGTGTTTCCTATACACATTAGACCTTATACAGATATCATCTAGAGAAGAGGGGAATCAGAGAATACTCCCAACCACAAAAGTCTGAATTAGTTTCCTGGCGGACACAAGAGGGCTTACAGAAAAATCCTAACTCTAATGGATCTTGGATGTGAAACTTGTGAAAACATAGTGGAAAATACACTTCTAAGAAAATGGAATCCAAACAGTTGGTGGTGGTTTTCAAGATACTCTTGACTAAAAGGGCAAAGAATCCAGAAAACGGGATGGAAGGTGGTTTCTTTGAAGCGCCTATGTAACTGTCTGTCTCCCAGTATGGTGGCTCCAAAATCTGCCGAATGCCTTGTTTGCTTCTCCCTTCCAAATCTCATACAAGTGAGGCTACTGGTGAATTCCAACATGGGACCATAAAGGGGATGGATTCTTGAAGATCTGGTTTTTCATGTTACCCTCACTTACATAACACAATACAGGGGTGATACGTCCAGCTCTAGATTTTGCTGCCCTATCACAGGCCTCTACTTAATTCAAGGTCTATTCACCAAATACTAGTCAGAAGGAAAGACAAAGAGAAAAGGCCAAAATATGAAAATAACAATTCACTGGAAAGTATACTCTTTGATAAAGTTGTCATACATAAAAATTTATTCCGACCCTTTAATAGTGTGGAAAATAAAAGCAGGCTCCTACACTAACCACCCCCAAAAAAGGAGCTTTCTATAAGAAAGGAACAATATATACAACACATAGGCATATCCAGGACTGCACTACAAGGCCAATAAGAAAATCCCAACAAATACAAACTCTCATTTTCCAATGGCCCCTTAACACAGAACAATTAAAACACTACAAAATATTAAAGAGAAAATATTATTAACTGATTTAAGGAAAAAGAACTATCTAGTATGCTTCTGTACCATTGATAAAGGATGACTTGCAGAATTATCTCACTTCAGTATTCATTTCTGAAAATAACGAACAGAAATCCACAATCCAATGTTGCACTCTAAGAAAGAGGCTTAGTAAACAATATATTTACAACTTTTATAACAAATCTTCCATGTTGAAAGTTTTCTAGAACATTACACACAAGTTAATTTCCATCAACCTTTCTCTTGTTACTTACATTTATATTTCTTTTTGGTGGGAGTTTCATATAGAAGGATGTAGGCCTATTGAAGTCTTTCCCATGCTGTTTACTTTCAAGAGGTTTTTATCGAATGAGTCCTTTCATGCCTTCAAAAAGAACTCAGATGCGAAAGCCTTTCCCACATTCTTTACATTTACATGGTTTTTCCTCTAGTGTGCATTGTTGCATATTGTTGAAAGTTTGCATAAGAAGTAAAGGCTTTCCCACTTTCCTGACATTCATAGGATTTCTCTTCAGTATAAGTTCTTTTATGTCTTCAAAGAGAACTGAGAAAACTAAACACTTTACCACAATTTTTACATTGCTACATGTTCCCTCCAGTGTGATTTCATTGATGTATCTGGAAACTTTGATGACAACTGAAGGCCTGCCCAAATTCTTTACATTCATAGGGTTTGTGTCTAGTGTGAGTTATTTCATGTCTTTTAAGTGAACTGGGAGAGATGAATGCTTTCTCACATTCCTTACATTTATAAGGTCCATCTCCAGTGTGAGAGATCATGTGAGATCGAAGGCTTGAGGGAGCTATAAAAGCTTTCCCACATTCCTTACATTGATAGGGTTTCTCTCCCATATGAATCCTTTCATGTACTCGAAGAGAACTGGAAGAAGTGAATGCTTTACTGCAGTTTTTACATGCATAGGGTTTCTCTCCCGTATGAGTTCTTTCATGTTTCCGAAGAAAACTGGTACGACTGAATGCTTTACTGCATTCTTTACATACATAGGGTTTCTCTCCAGTGTGACTCCTTTCATGTCTTTGAAATGCACTGCGAGAAATGAATGCTTGCTCACATTCCTTACATTTATAAGGTCCATCTCCAGTGTGAAAGATCATGTGTGATCGAAGGCTATAGGGAGCTACAAAGGCTTTCCCACACACCTTACATTGATAGGGTTTCTCTCCAGTATGAATTCTTTCATGTACTTGAAGAGTACTGGAAGAAGTGAATGCTTTACTGCAGTTTTTACATTTATAGGGTTTCTCTCCAGTATGAGTTCTTTCATGTATTCGAAGACCACTGGTACGACTGAATGCCTTACTGCATTCTTTACATTCATATGGTTTCTCTCCAGTGTGACTTCTTTCATGTCTTTCAAGTGATCTGAGAGAAATGAATGCTTGTCCACATTCCTTACATTTATAAGGTCCATCTCCCGTGTGAAAGATCATGTGTAATCGAAGCTTATAGGGAGCTACAAAGGCTTTCCCACATTCCTTACATTCATAGGGTTTCTCTCCAGTATGAATTCTTTCATGTTTTCGAAGAGAACTGGAAGAAGTGAATGCTTTACTGCAGTTTTTACACTCATAGGGTTTCTCTCCAGTGTGATTTCTTTCATGTATTCGAAGAAAACTGGAAGAATTGAATGCTTTACTGCATGTTTTACATTCATAAGGTTTCTCTCCAGTGTGACTTCTTTCATGTACTCGAAGAGAACTGTAAAAAGTGAATGCTTTACTGCAGTTTTTACATTCATATGGTTTCTCTCCAGTATGAGTTCTTTCATGTATTCGAAGAAAACTGGGAAACGTAAAGGCTTTCCCACATTCCTTACATTTATATGGCTTCTCTCCATATTTTTGATAGTCATACGGTTTACGTTCCCTGTGACTTACAACGTGCCTATTAAGGGATGAATGATGCATGAGGACTTGTCCACATGCACTGCAGTTGCATAGTTTAGCTCCAGTAGTTTCATTGTTCAGATTGAGATTTGGAATAAGGCTGAAGTTTTCTCCACATTGACTACCTTCTTCACTTTCACCGAGTCCCCCTACCATATGACTACTGTAAAAAATGAAAAGCACATTATTAATGATTTCTTTATTAATGACTTTATATTTATTATATTTATTATGGTTTATAGGAAAAGTTTATGTTGTCTGCCTTGTCTGCATTCTCTGGAATTGAATATAGTGAACACTGTGCAAGAGGACCTTACACTTGCTATTGTAAAAACAGTGATATTCATACATAGGATTTTTTTTTTTTTTTCCCCCAAAGCCCCAGTAGATAGTTGTACGTCATAGCTGCACATCCTTCTAGTTGTATGTGGGACGCGGCCTCAGCATGGCCAGAGAAGCGGTGCGTCGGTGCGCGCCCGGGATCCGAACCCAGGCTCCCACCAGTGGAGCCCGCGCACTTAACCACTAAGCCATGGCGCCGGCCCATACATAGGATTTCTTAATACTGCTTCCAAGTGAACTATTTGGCAAGAACTGAACCTCTACTTCACATTTCAGGAAGTATTTGGTGAAAATTTTCTAAGAATATCTAAATTTGAAGCAAGGGTTATTTGTTTTGTTTACTTCTTTTTAAAATTTCATAACATACCAGGATTCTCACGTGAGACACTACTTTCTCTAGTGAGTGTGACTCACCTTAGTTGTCTCCCCTGGTCTTTATACTGATCATCAACATCATGATCTTCCCATATTTTTCCTGAAATGCAGAACCAGAAAGTTGATTCCAAAGTATTAGAAGCTACAGAAAAATTTTTAGATTCCATGATGAGCTGTGACCATTTCTAGTTTATTTACCAACATCTGTCCCTTTCTACATTCTACATTTTGGAATAACATAGGCAGGGAACACTTGTTCTCTACTTGATGAAGTGATGGAATGCCCTCATTCTTACCTATAGAGGCCAGGTTCCAGAAGGTGTCCCACATCACATCTATGTAGAGTTTCTTCTGTGAAGGATCCAGTAAAGCCCACTCCTCCATGGTGAAGTTCACAGCCACATCTTCAATGTCCACTGAGTCCTAAAACATCACAAATATGTGTAGAGTAGGATGCATAAGACTGACAGCAATGGACATCCATAGTCCATTTGTGGGAAGGTTACATATGATTCTGTCATCTCCAAACATTTATTCGATGATGTGATCAACAAAAACTCACTGTTTTTCTGTACACACTTCCTCATCAATTTAACGGCATCAGGAACACATGGAAATTGTTTACATATTTCTACTGTAATCACATTACATCATATTTCTCTGTAACAGCAAGGTCCAGAGGACCTTGGAAAATGACAGAAATGCCATACAAATGAAAAAAAATTATCATTTTAAGACCAATGATTCCTTGTAAGAAAAATTCTTTCTTCTTCCTTATTACCCACCAGTTACAGCACTCCATGAGGCAGAGAGTCAAATCTGCATGAGGTTTCAATGAATAAAAACACAGTGAAGAAATGGAAGCTTTTTTGTATAGTCCCATCATCAAACATGAGAGTCCAGGAGGCCTGTAGAAATCAAACTTATAACAAAGCCCAGCTGGCCACATTGTCCTAAAGTACTTCAGCCCACTACAAATAACCAGATGCAGCTGGGTGAACGTAAATATTCTTGTGAGGAAGCATTGCTTTTAACTTCTGTAATATTTATCATAGACTCAGTTCTTCCTTTCTCTCCCTGTATGATTTGATGGGGCTAGAAAATTATTTGGAACTTAGAGCTCAGACATAAGGAAAAGGGCACGTAAACACCATAAAGTCCCTATATTCATGTGCCTAAGGTTACTTCTTGCCAATCTTTTGAACACACAGTCAGATAATAATGTGCAATAAGAGCTCTTTCTTGTCAAAAGCTAACAGTGTACCCTGGGCCTTGCTGTCCTTGAAGAACAGGTGAAGAGCAGCAGATTTCAAGGGCGTTCATTGAAGTCCACAACAGTTTGATGGTAAATTTGCCCATGATTATAAAATATGTGAAGGATTTAAGAGTGCTTTCCTTCAAAAGAATGAAAATCTCCATTCTCCAACTTCAAGAGGAAAGGTTTCCTGACCAGCCACTCTGATGCCCTGCCAACATCTGATCTCACATGTAAGGAACTTAGAAGCTGTCATTCTTGACTTCACAAGAAGGAAACAAACTTGAAGTGAACAACTCTCCTTAGATCCATGTGAGCCTTCAGGTCATAGGATAAACCGGTGTCTCCAAAATTAGGAAGGAGAAAAAAAGATGGCATTTTGAAATATGCCCCAGATAGTCTGTTCTCAACAAGGACTGTACTAAACAAAAAATCTATTTCACCAGAGTCTAATGCAAAGACAAAGAGAACAAAATATGGAACACGAAATCCATGAAGCCTAGCACAATTCTCTTTAACAGAAGGTTTAAAATACACATAATGGGGATACCAGAAAGAAAGAAAAGAAAGACATAAAGAAACAGAAGAAACAAGTAAAGTAATAATCACCAATATATCCTAAATTTAATGATAGCTGGCAAACTGTACATCCAGGAAGCTCAGAGAACACTAAAAACGGTAAACTACAAAAGTGCACACCCAAGGATATCATATTCTCACTAAAGAAAAATCAAAGACAGAGAATATATTGAGAAATGCCAGACAAGAAACACATCTTAGGTATAAAGAAACAAAGTACTGAATTAAGTGGACTTCTTTTCAAAAACCATGCAAGCAAGAACAAAGCAGAGTGAAATATTTAAAGTTTTGAAAATAAAAAAACACTCCCCTCAAATTCCCTGTGAAGCAAATTTATTCCTCAAAAATAACGGAGAAATAAGGACATTCTGAGACAGAAATTGATGGAATTTGTCATGAGTACACCTACATTGAATGAAATGTTCAAAAATTTATCATAAGGAATATAAAAGATAAAGGTAGAGGATGATAAAAGGAAAAAATGAAGGTAAAATATCTTTTATATTTTCTATAATATAACAGATGACACATTGTTTAAAATAATATTAGCAACAATGTATTTGGTAATGAGAAGCTTATGGACAAATGAAATAAATGACAGCAATGTGACAAGGGATGAGGAAGGGAGAATTGGGAATAGTGTGTTCAGAGGTGCCTGCACACAGTGAAGTGGTATAGTGTTATTTGGCAGAAGAGTGGTTAGTTGTAAATGTATGCTGAAGAATCAAGAGCAACTACTAAAAAATGTTTTTAAAAAAATGTGTAACTGAGGAGTGACATCAGCATCATGGTGGAGTGAGTTTTCCTCTTAGACTCTTTCCCCCTAAGATACAACAAAAAAGACTTTCATATACCAACAGAGGACATTCACACAACATAAAAGATGTCTGAGAGACCTATGCAGCCTTACATCTGAAGGTGGAGGTGCTGGAACCCCCAGAGGAAGTGGAAGGAGATAAGGAGAACTCTCCATCCCCAATGGCAGTGACGCCAGGACCGGGACCATGCAGCTCTCAGAGAGAGAGGGGGGAGGGGCAGCCCTTCATGGGAAAACTGTCACTCTCCAAGTTTGCTCACAGCCTGTGGGAAACTCCCACATGAAGGGGACTGAAATGTTGTAGGGTAGTCTTCATCAAGTTAGCACCCCAGGAGAGCAGATAGTGAGGGAAGAGCAAGAAGCCCCCCTGCCCAGTGCTTCAGCTCAGACAGTCAGCCAGAGTGCCCACAGATCACAGCAGGCTCAGAATACACAGCTCTTGACCCCCATCCAATGGCAGCAGGTGGAAGCTGTGACCAGATATTATCAGTATGAGGAAACACAAACCCATGCCCCCAAAGAGTATGCAAAAATATATTAAATCTCTAGACCAGAGGGATAATGACAAGCACCCAGAAATCAATCCTGACGGCACAGATATTTATAATCTAAACGACAGAGAATTCAAAATAGCTATCATAAAAAATCTCAATGAAACAAAAGAACACAGATAGACAATTCAATGAAATCAGGAACTTCTTCACAAAAGAGATTGAAACTATAAAGAAAAACCACTCAGAAATGTTGCAGATGAAAAACATAATGGAGGAGATAAAGAAAAATATGGAATCTTTACAGAACAGAGCTGACAATATGGAGGAAAGAATTAGCAATATAGAGGATAGAAATGCAGAACTGCTCCAGATGGAGGAGGAAAGAGAACTAAAACTAAAAAGAAATGAAGAAATTCTCCAAGAAATATCTGACTCAATTAGGAAATGCAACATAAGGATTACAGGTATTCCAGAGGGACAAGAGAGGGAAAAAGGAGCAGAGAGCTTGTTCAAAGAAATAATAGCCGAGAACTTCCCAAACCTGGGGAAGGAGCTGGAAATACCAGTGAATGAAGTCAACAGATCTCCTAACTATATCAACATAAAAAGACCCTCTCCAAGGCATATAGTAGTAAAGCTGGCAAAAGTCAATGACAAATAAAAAATATTAAGGGCAGCAAAACAAAAAGAAATAACGTACAAAGGAATTCCTATCAGGCTTTCAGCAGATTTCTCAGCAGAAATTTTACAGGCTAGGAGACAGCGGAATGATATATTCAAAATTCTGAAAGATGAAAACTTTAGCCAAAAATAGTCTATCCAGCAAAAACATCCTTCAGATATGATGGAGACATAATAACTTTCCCAGATAAACAAAAGCTAAGGGAGTTCATTGCCACAAGACCACCACTACAAGAAGTGCTCAAGAAGGCCCTCATGCCTGGAAAAAAAAGAGAGAAAGGGCATACAAAGCCTTGAGTAAGGATAAAAATATGTAGACAAAATCAGAAAAATTGCAGCTCTCTATCAGAATAGGTTAGCAAACAATTACAACATCAAAGATAAAGGGAAGGAAAACACCAAAAACAAATATAACCTCATCACTTTAACCAGAAACTCGCAACACAAGATGGAATAAGTTGTGACAATAATAACTTAGAAGGGGAAGAGGAAAGGGATGGAATCAACTTAGTCTAAGGAAATAAGAGGCCATCAGAAAATGGCCTATATCATCTATGAGATTTTTTATACAAACCTCATAGTAACCACTAAACAAATAACCAGAACAGAGACACAAATGAAATATAAAGAGAAATCTAAGAAAACCATCATACAGAACTACCAAACTGAATTGGTAGTATGAAACACATGGGACAAGAAACAAAGGAAATGCAGAAGAACCAGAGAATGAGTGATAAAATAGCAACTTTAAGCCCTCATATATCAATAATCACTCTAAATGTAAATGGATTGAGTTCTCCAATCAAGAGACACAGAGCGGCAGGATGGATTAAAAAACAAGACCCAACAATATGCTGCTTCCAGGAACCACATCTCAGCTCTCAAGACAAACACAGGCTCAGAGTGAAAGGATGGAAGACAATACTCCAAGCTAATGGCAAATAAAAGAAAGCAGGTGTTGCCATACTTATATTAGACAAAGTAGACTTCAAGATAACAGGTAATGAGAGACAAAGAGGGGCAACATATAGTGATAAAAGGGACACTCCATGAAGAAGACACATGACATAAATATATATGCATCCAACACAGGAGCACCAAAGTATATAAAGCAACTATTAACAAACCTAAAAGGAGATATTAACAACAACACAATAATAGTAGGGGATCTTAACACCCCACTGACATCAATGGATAGATTATCCAGACAGAAAGTCAATAAGGAAATAGTGGACTTAAACAAAAAACAAGACCAGATGGACTTAATATATAAATATAAAGCACTCCATTCAAACACAGTAGATTACACATTCTTCTCAAGCACGCATGGAACATTCTCAAGGATAGACCATATGTTGGGAAACACGGCAAGCCTCTATAAATTTATGAAGATTAAATCAAAACAAGTATCTTTTCCAACCATAATGCTATGAAACTAGAAATCAACTACAAGAAAAAAACTGGGAAAGGGACAAAGATGTGGATACTAAACAACATGCTACTGAGCAACAAATGGATCACTGAAGAAATTAAAGGAGAAATCAAAAAATATCTGGAGACAAATGAAAATGAAAATACATCACACCAACTCATATGGGATGCAGCTGAAGTGGTCCTGAGAGGGAAACTCACAGCAATACAAGCCCACCTTAACAAATAAGAAAAATCCCAAATAAGCAATCTTAAACTACACCTAACAGAATTAGAAAAAGAACAAACAAAGCCCCAAATCAGCAGAAGGAGGGAAATAATAAAAATCAGAGCAGAAATAAATGAAATCGAAATAAAAAAAAAAAACAGTAGAATGGATCAATGAAACAAAGAGCTGGTTCTTTGAGAAGATAAACAGAATTGACAAACCCTTAGCCAGACTCACCAAGAAAAAAAGAGAAGGCTCAAATAAATAAAATTAGAAATGAAAGAAGAGGGCCGGCTCTGTGGCTTGGCGGTTAAGTGCGCGCGCTCTGATGCTGGCGACCCGGGTTCGGATCCCGGGAGCGCCCCGAGGCACCACTTCTCCCTCCAACACGAGGCCGGGTCCCAAGTACAGCAACTAGAAGGATGTGAACCTATGACATACAACTGTCTACTGGGGCTTTGGGGGGAAAAAACTGAATAAATAAAATCTTTAAAAAAAAAAGAAATGAAAGAAGAGAAAATACAACGGATACCACAGAAATACAAAGGATTATAACATAATACTATGAAAAACTATATGCCAACAAATTGGACAATCTAGAAGAAATGGATAAATTCTTAGACTCATACAACCTCCCAAAACTGAATCAAGAAGAAATACAGAATGTGAATAGACCAATCACAAGTAAAGAGATTGAAACAGTAATTGAAAACCTCCCAAAAAATAAAAGTCCAGGACCAGATGGCTTCTCTGGAGAATTTTACCATTCAAAGAAGATTTAATACCTATCCTTCTCAAATTATTCCAAAACATAGAGGAAGATGGAACACTTCCTAACACATTCTATGAGGCCAACATCACCCTGATACCAAAGCCTGACAAGGACAATACAAAGAAGGAAAATTACAGGCCAACATCACTGATGAACATAGATGCAAAAATCTTCAAGAAAATATATTGGCAAACCAAACACAGCAATATATTAAAAAGATCATACACCATGATCAAGTGGGATTTATACCAGGGAGGCAGGGATGGTTCAACATCAGCAAATCAATGTGTTACACCACATTAACAAAACAAGGAATAAAAACCACATGATGATCTCAATAGACGCAGAGATAGCATGTGACAAGATCCAACATGCAGCTATGATAAAAACTCTCAACAAAATGGGTATAGAAGGAAAGTACCACAACATAATAAAGGCCATAGTTGACAAACCCATAGCCAACATCATACTCAACGGGGAAAAACTAAAAGCCAATCCTCTGAGAAGAGGAACAAGACAAGGGTGTCCACTCTCACCAATCTTATTCAACATAGTACTGGAGGTTTTGGACAGGGCAACTAGGAGAAAAGGGATACAAAGAGGCAATGAAGAAGTGAAACTCTTGCTGTTTGCAGATGACATGATCTTACATATAGAAAACCCTAAAGAATCCATTGAAAACTATTAGAAATAATCAACAACTAAAGCAAAGTTGCAGGCTACAAAATCAACTTACAAAAATCAGCTGCATTTCTATACTCTAATAATGAACTAACAGAAAGAGAACTTAAGAATACAATCCCATTTACAATCACAACAAAAAGAATAAAATATCTAGGAACAGGGGCCGGCCCAGTGGCATAGCAGTTAAGTTTGCATGCTCCACTTCAGTGGCCCGGTGTTTGCCAGTTCAGATGCTGGGCATGGACCTATGCACCACTCATCAAGCCATGCTGAGGTGGCGTCCCACATAGAGCAACTAGGATGTACAACTGTGATGTACAACTATCTACTGGGGCTTTGGGAGAAAAAAGAAAAAAAGGAGGAGATTGGCAACAGATGTTAGCTCAGGGCCAATCTTCCTCAAAAGAAAAGAAAATCCAGGAATAAATTTAACCAAGGAGGTGAAAGACCTATACAACGAAAACTATAGCACATTATTGAAAGAAATCGATGATGACATAAGAAATGGAAAGATATCCCATGCACATGGATTGGAAGAATAAATATAGTTAAAATGTCTATACTACCTAAAGTAGTCTACAGATTCAATGCAATCGCAATGACATTCTTCACAGAAATAGAACAAAGAATACTAAAATTCATATGGGGCAACAAAAGACCCCAAATAGCAATTCTGAGGAAAAAGAACAAAGCTGGAGGCATCACAATCCATGATAATAATTAAAACAGCATGGTACTGGCACAAAAACAGACACACAGATCAAGGGAACAGAATTGAAAGCCCAGAAATAAAACCACACATCTATGGACAGCTAATCTTCGACAAAGGAGCTAAGAACATACAGTGGAGAAAGGCAAGTCTCTTCAATAAATGGTGCTAAGAAAACTGGACAGCCACATGCAAAAGAATGAAACTGGACCATCTTCTTTCGCCATACACAAAAATTAACTCAAAATGGATCAAAGACTGGAAAGGAAGACCTGAAACTATAAAACTCTTAGAAGAGAATATAGGCAGTACACTCTTTGACATTGGTCATAAAGGGATCTTTTCAAATTCCATGTCTACTAGGACAAGGGAAATAAAAGAAAAAATAAACAAGTGGGACTTCATCAGATTAAAGAGCTTCTGTAAGGCAAATGCAACCAGGATCAAAATGAAAAGACAACCCACCAGCTGGGAGAAAATATTTGTAAATCATATATCTGAAAAGGGGTTAATCTCCATAATATGTAAAGAACTCACACAACTGAACAACAAAAAAACAAACCTGATCAAAAAATGGGCAGAGGACACGAACAGACATTTTTCCAAGGAAGATATACAGATGGCCAATAGGCATACGCAAAGATGTTCAACATCACTAATCATCAGGGAAATGTAAATCAAAACTAACTAAGGGGGCCAGCCCAGTTGCGCAAGCGGTTAGGTGTGCGCGCTCTGCTGCGGCGGCCCGGGATTTGCCGGTTCAGAGACCGGGCGTGCACCGACGCACCGCTTGTCAGGCCATGCAGTGGCAGGTGTCCCATATAAAGTGGAGGAAGATGGGCATGGATGTTAGCCCAGGGCCAGTCTTCCTCAGCAAAAAAAGAGGAGGATTGGCAGATGTTAGCTCAGAGCCGATCTTCCTCACACACACACAAAAAAAACTAACTAAGATATCACCTTACACCCATTAGAATGGCTATAATCACCAAGACAAAAACCAACAAATGTTGGAGAGGTTGTGGAGAAACAGGAACCCTCATTCACTGCTGGTGGGAATGCAAACTGGTGCAGCGTCTATGGAAAACAGTATGGAGATTCCTCAAAAAATTAAAAATAGAAATGCCCTATGATCCAGCTATCCCACTACTGGGAATCTATCCAACAAACCTGAAATCAACAATCCAAAGAGGCTTATGCACCCCTATGTTCATTGCAGCATTATTCACTATAGCCAAGAAGTGGAAGCAACCAAAGTGTCCCTTGACTAAATGATTGGATAAAGAAGATGTGGTGTATATATATATACAACGGAATACTACTCATAAAAAAATACAAATCATCCCATTTGCAACAACATGGATGGACCTAGAGGGTATTATGTTAAGTGAAATAAGCCAGACTGAGAAGGACAAACACCATATGATTTCATTCATATGTGGAAGATAAACTAACACACAGACAGAGAAAACAGTTTGGTGGTTACCGGGGGAAGGGGGTTGGGGGTGAAGGGACGCCTTTATACGGTGACTGACAAACAATAATGTACAATTAAAATTTCACAATATTATAAACTATTATGACATCATTTAAAAAAGTATAACTGATTTGTTAAGAGAGGAGAAAAAATAATCAGAGTAAATGCTCATTTTCAGCTAGAGAAGGCAGGATAAAGGTGGAAGACAAAAAAACAACAACAAGGGTAAAAATGGAAAACAATACAAGGTTTGGTAAATCTTAATCCAACTGTATCAATAACCATTTTAATCATCAATGGTCTCAATACCATTGAAAGATACAGTAACATCAGATTTCAAAAAACACAATTATATTTTGTCTACAAGAAAACTATTTTCAATATGAAGACACAGATAGACGAAGGGTAAAGGGATGGAGAGAAATATACCATGCCAACACTAATCAAAAGAGAGCTGCCATAGGCATATGAATTACTGACAATGCAGATTTCAAATTAGGGAAAACTCAGAGATAGAGAGGGGCATTAGATACTGATACAGGGGTCTATTCTCCAGGAAGGCACAGTACTCCTTCCTGTGTACCTGCATAACAACAGAGTGGCAAAATACATGAGGCAAGAACTAACAGAATGCAAGGAGAAACAGATGAATACACTAGGATAGCTGTAGAATTTAACACCCCCTTATCACAAATTATAAATTTCAATAGGCTAAAACGAGGAAGGACAGAGGTGAACTGAACAGTACTGTGAAACAACTGGACTTCACTGTAATCTATGGAATACTTCATATGACCACAGCAGAATATACATTCTTTTCAAGTTCACATGGTACATTCACCACAACAAACCACATTTGGTCAGAAAAAGCACATATTAACACATTTGAAAGAACAGAAATCGTACAAAATATGCTTTCACACCACCTAGGCATTCATCTAGAAATCAATAATAGAAAAAGAGTTAGAAAACCCCCAATATGTGGAGATTCAACAATGCACTTCTAAATAATACCTAGGATCAAACAAGGAGTCTCCTCAACAGAAATAAAAATTTATTTTGAACCTAATGAAATACAAACACAGCATAACAAATGTTCTTGGATGCAGGAAAAGCAGTGCCTAGAGGGAAATTTATGCCATGGAACAAATACAGTGTAAAACTAAAGATCTATAATCAATAATGTAAGCATCTACTTAGCAATCAATAAAAAGAAGAGCATATTAAACACAAAGTAAACACAATAAAATAATAAAATAAAAATAAAAATTAGAAAAGAAATCAATGTCATTCTGGGAAATCAATGGAGATAATGAAAACAAAAAAGCTGGTTCTTGGGCAAGACTAATAAAATTGATAAACATCTAGTCAAGATAACAAAGAAAGGAGGGAAGACAGAAATTACTAACATCAGAAAGGAAAGGAGGAGGAAATGAAAACAGAAAAACAATTTGATAAAATCCAACATCCATTTATGATAACAAACTAGTAATAGAGGGGAACTTTCACTACTTGAGAAGGAACACCTTTATGATTCCTGCAGCTAAATTCATAACGTTTGTTCCATATGGCGTGATTGTCTCTGTGAAACCTCTGAAAGAATTCACAACAGAAATAACTCCTGGAATTAATAAGCAAGTATAGCAAGGTTGAAGAATATGTAAGTGAATTGCTTTCCTTATAGATGCACACAAATATAGTCAAGTGATCTTTGACAAAGAAGGAAAGGCAATTCAAATGAAAAAGAAAGTCTTTTAAATGAATATTGGTGGGAATAATGGATATCCACATGCAAACACACACGCACAAAAAAATGAATGTAGACCTGGGCCTTACACCTTTCACAAAAATTAAGTGAAAAAACATCACAGATCTAAATCTATAATGCCAATAAACTCCTAGAAGATAACATAGGAGAAAATCTACACGACCTTGGATTTGGAGATGAATTTTTAGATACAAAAACAAAAAGCAAGATCTACAAAAGAAAAAAACAAAAATTTTCTTCATTGAAATGAAAAACTCCTGCTCTTGAGAAAGACAGTCTTAAGAGAGTGAAAACACAATTTACAGAGTAAGAGAAAATCTTTGTAAAACACTTATCAGATAAATGACTGGAATCTGAAATATCCAAATAACTCTTAAAACTCAACAGACAGAAGACAAACAACCCAATTAGAGAGTAGGCAAAAGATCTGAACAGACATCTCACTAAAGAAGATATAGACATGGGAAATAAGTGATATGAAAACATGCTTCACATCAAATGTCATTAGGAAATTGCAAATAAAACAACAATGAGGTATCATTAGATGCTTATTAAATGGGTAAAAAGTCAAAACACTCAGAACACTAAATTTGAGGAAGATGCAAAGCTACAAAGGTAATCCTCCTTCATTGCTGGTGGAAATGGAATTTGGTACACCTGTAATGAAAGACAAGAACTTTCTTTCAAAACAAAACACACTCTTACTACATAGAGTAAGATCCAGCAATCACACTGCCTGGTATTTTTCCAAATGAATTGAAACCTTATGTTCACACAAAACTTATATATCAATTTTTATAGATGCTTTATTTACAATTGGCAAGAGTTAAGAGTTTTAAGCAACATACACTTCAAGAATCAAATAGACAAAAACAAACAGTGGTGTATCCATACAGTGAAATGCGTTTAGTGATAAAAAGAAATGAAGTATCAAGCCATGAAAACACAAAGAAGAATCTTGTAAATAAGCCAATGCGACAAGGCTATGTAGTGTATGATTCCAAGTATATCACGTTCTGGAAAAGACAAAAGTAACCAACCAGTAGAAAGATCCTTGGTTGTGAAGAATTTGGGGGTTGGAGGGAGGGAGCACAGAGGATTTTCAGGGAAGTGAAACTACTCTATGATACAGGAATGATGGATCCACGTCATTATATATTTGCGAAAATCCATACAGTGTATAACACAAAGAGTCAATGCTAATGTACAATGAGCACTGTGATGCATCCACATACGTTTGGAAATTGTAATAAACGTATCACAGCAACACAAAATGTAAAAAAGAGTGTAAAATATGTGAGAAAGGTTATCTGGGAACTCTGACGCTACTATCAGTAGCGTCTGATCAATTTTTCTGTCAACATAAAACTTCTCTAAAAAATACTGAAATCTTTCAAAAAAAAAAAAAAGATGAACACAAGACACATTACAATTCACCCCTAATGACTGAAACAGGACATCTCTCATTCAACTGATTTCAATAAGCCAGTACAGTGCTCTATGAGCCTGAGACCCATATGGGAGGTGAAACTTGCATCGAATGCCTTGTTGGAGAGCAGGGCACTGTATACTCTGAGAGGGGCCATGGTTACTATCAGTAGCGTCAGAACTCCA